>NC_057723.1:80032475-80055153 GCF_004010195.1 Chiloscyllium plagiosum
GGAACATTGCACTGCCTTCACTGCCATCCCTCTGAAAGTAACCTTTTTTAAAAAAACTGGGTCTAAAGAATACAACAAGCAAAATGCAGCACTTACCTACTTACTACAACGGGTCTTATTATTTAGGTTAGAGGAGGAGGGCGGGTGGGAGACACTACCTCTGTAGTGCCTCGGGTTCTTCGAGTTGCTGTGTTCCCCTTAGCTGCACACTCTAGTAGAATCGCTGTGTCATTTTGTACATTCTTAATGCAATGTCGGTTGGATCTCAAAGTTTTGGTGTCATTTTGCAGGTTCAGAAGCCAGATGCTTGTGGGGTTAAATAGAACTAAGTCCCCATTGTGCCTTTAATTTTTAATTTATTCATTCACGGGATGAGGGCATCACTGGCCAGGCCAGCATTTATTGCCCATCCCTAATTGCCCAGAGGGCAGTTAAGAGCCAACCGCATTGCTGTAGGTCTGGGGTCACATATAGACCAGACCAGGTAAGGATGGCAGTTTGCTTCCCTAAAGGATATCAGTGAGCCAGAAGGGTTTTATTCCGACAATAGATTGATGCTCATCATTAGAGTCTTGATGTTTAATGTTAGAGATGTGGACTGAAAGCAACTACAGTTAATAAACCCCGTCCTCTGTATTAATGGGAATGAGACTGGATATTGATGCCAATCAGTAAAAGGAGATTCGAAGAGTGTGGTGCTGGAAAAGCACAGCAGGTCAGGCAGCATCCGAGGAGCAGGGAAATCAACGTTTCAGACATAAGCCCTTCATCAGGAATGAGGCTTTTGCAGACATGCTTCATTCCTGATGAAGGGCTCATGCCCAAAACGTCGATTTTCCTGCACCTCAGATGCTGCCTGACCTGCTGTGCTTTTCCAGCACTACACTCTCTTTGACTCTGATCTCCAGCATCTGCAACCCTACTTTCTCCTAGTAAAAGATTACCTTAACCAAAAATTGGTTCGCAAACTTTTGTATGTTTTGGTTTGGATAAATGCCGAGCATTGTTTTCATCACCAGGTCAGGACATGTGCGAAGTGGTGCCATGTGGAGTTGGGTGTGAGAGTAGTTGGGTAAGTGTGGGAGCTGGTGAATATGTGATGGATGTTTCACTATTGTTCTGCTCCCACCCTGTTACAGATGTTAATTAAGCAGAAGGAAGCAAACCGGCAGAGTGCGATTCTCCTGCAGCAGGTCGATCCCAGCATACAGCTGTTCAAAGCATTGGAGGAGGTCGCAGCCATCACCAAGACCCTGGAAGAGGAAAGGCTGCAGCATCACAAAGAGGTCAGGGTTTGTGTTGCCATGGAAATTCGCTGCTTCCTTCGATGGAGTTGGCATCCGGGAAGAATGTAGGGGAGGGGGTCCACTGTGATAGAGTCATAGTGTCATAGAGATGTACAGCATGGAAAGAGACCCTTCAGTCCAACTCATCCATGCTGACTAAATTAACCGAGTCCCATTTGCCAGCACTTGGCCAATAACCCTCCAAACCCTTCCTATTCGTATACCCATCCAGATACCTTTTAAATGTTGTAATTGTACCAGCCTCCACCACTTCCTCTGGCAGCTCATTCCATACACTCTCCACCCTCTGCGTGAAAAGATTGCCACTGAGGTCCCTTTTAAATTTTTCCCCTCACCCTAAATCTATGCTTCTCTTGTTCTGGACTCCCCCACCCCAGGGAAAAGACCCTTGTCTATTTACACTATCCATACCCCTCATGATTTTATAAAACGCTATAAGGTCACCCCTCAGCCTCTGATGCTCCAGGGAAATCGGCGCTAAGGCAACTCACTCATCCCAGTTGACAGATCTTTTATTTGAAACCAAATAAAAATAAGCTATTTAACTGAACATCTCAGAAACTGGAAATATATCTTTCTTTTATGATGTGATGCATGTTATAATGGCACTAAAGCAACAGAGCACTCCTCCAGCCTTGGTCACAAGAAGATCATTCATAAATGTGAGTCGATAAAGTGTGGAGCTGGAAAAAAAGCACAGCAGATCCAGCAGCATCAGAAGAGCAGGGGAGGTGCTATTTCAGGTAGGGATCCTTCATGCTGCCTGACCTGCTGTGCTTTTTCCAGCTCTACACTTTATCCACTTTCCAGCATCTGCAGTCCTCACTATCTCCGTTCGGAAATGTCCTGTACCAATTTATTTCAAATGACATACTTTAAAATATGGTATAATAAGGGGTCTCCCATGCGTGAGACGAGGAGAAGTGTTTTTAATTTCAGAGAATCATACAGCATGGAAACAGACCCTTCGGTCCATGCCAACCATAATCCCAAACTAATCTAGTCCCATCTGCCTGCTCCTGGCCCATATCCCTCCAAACCTTTCCGATTCATGTCCTTATTCATGTCTTTTTAATTGAATCCATATCCACCACTTCCTCAGGAAGTTTGTCATCTTCTTTGGAATTCTCCCCCACAGAGAGCAGTGGAGGCAGGTCACTGAATATATTCAAGCTTCGAGATTTTTGATCGTGAAGGGCCAAGGGTTATGACAGGGCAGATGGGAAAATGGAATTGAGGGTGCAACACATTCAGCCACATTCTTACCAAAATGGAACAGGTTCGAGAGGCTAACATGCTCCTGGTTTTTATATTGCCTGGGTTTACTCATGAGTGTAATTGTTTAAACAAAATGCAAGTCAACTTTTGAAATTTTAAACATTGCTTCAGCATATTTTTACATGGAATACTGGAGGGAAGGGTTATTCCAAGTAAAACTAGATTCCCTACAGTGTAGAAACAGGCCCTTTGGCCCAACCGCCACGCCGACCTTATGAAGAGTAACCTACCCAGACCCATTTCCCTTTGACTAATGCACCTCACACTATGGGCAATTTAGCATGGCCAATTCACCTGACCTGCACGTCTTTGGACTGTGGGAGGGAACCAGAGAGGACCCACACAGACACAGGGAGAATGTGCAAACTCCACACAGACAGTCACCCAAAGCTGGAATTGAACCTGGGATCCTGGTGCTGTGAGGCAACAGTGCTAACCACTGAGCCACTGTGCCACCCCAAGTCACAACACGGGCAATAAAAGATACAGACACTCATCATACAATTCTGAGGTGCAGTGTACACTGCTTTATTTTGAGTTTTGAATAGCAGCATTGTTTGTGATGGATTTAATTTAAACAGACATGGTTAGAGTACTTTAATCCAGCGATACACCATTGTCTACCATCTGGCTCTGAGCTCGGCGTTTGTGCAGCACTGACTGACCGCACTCTGAACAAACTGAGAATAATTCCTTCCTCTACAGATTCAAAAGCTAGAGTCTCACCTCGATGAGTCAGCACTGCAGAAGGAACTGGGTACTCTACAGAGGCAACTGGAGATGGTTGAGGAGGAGAGACGGGAGTCAGAGCAGCGAGTACAAGAGATGGAGCAGAGGAACAGCGAGCTGGAGGATCAAGGTGTGCACTGGATGGAAAAGATGTATGAGCTTGTAGTCATAGTCCCCATTGCAATATCTCAGGCAGTCCAGGAGCACCCTGCAGATGAAGCAGCGCTTTTCATTTAGAACATAGACAACACAGGAACAGGCCCTTCAGTCCACCATGTTGTGCTGAGCATAACACCAAATTAAACTGATCCCTTCTGCCTGCCCTTGATCCTTATCCCTCTATTCCTTGCATGTTCATGTGTTTATCTAAAAGCTCCTTAAATGCCCCTATCGTATCTGCCTCCACTACCATCCCTGGCAGCACGGTCCACACTGCTACCACTCTCCGTGTAAAAAACTTACCCCTCAGATCTCCTTTGAACTTTCCTCTCTCCCTTTAATGTATGCCTGCAAGCATTAGATATTTCACCTCGGGGAAAAGATCCTGACCATCAACCCTATTACTTGTACTCAGTGTAGGAAATGGGACAGACATATTGCTTGTGCTGCAACTCCCTGATTAAAGAAATGCAAGTAACAGAGTCATCTTCCTGTTTGCAGATGATTAGTGCATTGTGCACACAATTACATAAAAGTGATACACACTTTCTGCTTGTGATATTAACAGGGGATTCCAATGCTCTCTTGGACTGGCGTCCTATCTTTCACCCCCTGTATAATGTGAGCTCATCCAAACCTCTATTGTCCATCTGTCAAATCCCATTACTCCTCTGTCCACAGACAGCCAATTGCTCCCAGTCCTGCAGTGCTTCGATTTAAAAGTCTCTTCCTGATATTCAAATTGCTAATGGTCTCCCTGCGCCCCATCATCTTCCTGCCCTCGGACTTCAACAGCACTGCAGGTTCTGACCTGTTGAGGATCTTTGATGTGAATCGCTCCACCATTGGTGACTGTGCCCTTGGTATCCACGGACCCAGTATCTGAAATTCCTTGTTCAAATCTCTCTGCTCCCCCAGTTCCTATTCCTCTTTCACTTACCTTCAGCAATACGTTTTTGGTCACTATCTTAATATTTTGCTGATGTGATTTGGTATCAAATTTTATTCGATATTACTCCTAAGGAGGACTTGGGAACATTTAACTAGGCCAAAGGTGAATTTTTTCTTTTGAAATATACGTTACTCATAAAAAATATTGTTGCGTATACATATATATAAGTCACTTAAGCAGTTTTATTCTGTACAGTAGCATATCAAGGAAACTAACAAACACTGGATTTTGACTCTATCCAAACAAACCAAAGGCATCTCTTATTTGAACCAGACTATATTTTACCTACATTTGAGCCTCAGGGAAAGTCCGATACCTTAACGGACTCCTACTTAACCTTGGCAGGTGGTGGTCTTTCCCCATTGCACCTTGGCAGCAGGAGATGATATGTAAATGCATGATGTTGTTCGTGCAGCGCAGTCACCCCTTCTGGCTCCAGATGGAAAGTCTGTATCTAGCCTGAGAGAACACCTTCAGTTTGATGGTAACTGTGTTTCAGAAATAAACTAGCCATCACCACGCACTGGTAGTGGCAAAAAACAAAATTTACCTGAGAATTAAAGTGCGTGTCAATGTCATTTTGCAGTGAAAGAACTAAAGAAGATCAAGTTTCAAGAGATTGACCCAGCTCTGGCTGCAGCTCCACCCCCACCCCCTCCACACTCTCCCCCATCTCCCACAATCTCCTCCTCCACCCCCTCCTCCCCCACCACCTCCCCCTCCTCTTCCATCCACACGCTGCAACCCAATAAGGTATGGCCCTGGCGTCTTCAGTGCATTAGAAGGAAGTGAAACAGGGAGGAGGGTGCATTAATGGATGTGGGAATTGGAGAAAGAGATTGGGATTTGGGGTTGAGAATAATAGTGGGGGAAGGATTCATTTGGAGGGCAGGAGTAGTGTGGGGAAACAGTAAAGGCAGATGACTAAGTGCCCTCTATCTCCATGACAAGTAACTTCATCAACAGTTCCCACTTATTGTTAGAGACGAGGGTAAAGGGAGAGGGGACAGAGGTATGAAGTATTGGTGGAGACAGGAATCATAGTTGATCTTTGCTGTTGAGGAGCTTAAACGATTGGGAGAAAAAGGCCAATTGAGCTCATTGCGATCCAATCAGACATGATGGAGAGGTGAACATGTGAGTTGAAGAGTGTGGTGCTGGAAAAGCACAGCAGGTCAGGCAGCATCCGAGGAGCAGGAGAGTCAATGTTTTGGGCATAAGCTCTTTATCAGGAATGTGGGGTGGCCCAAGAGGGCTGAGAGATAAATGGGACAGGGGTGGGGCTGGGGGGAAGGTAGCTGGGAATCCGATAGATGAAGGTGGGGGTGAAGGTGATAGGTCAGAGACTAGATTAGAGTGGTGCTGGAAAAGCACAGCAGTTCAGGCAGCATCCGAGGAGCAGTAAAATCGATGTTTCGGGCAAAAGCCCTTCATCAGGAATACAGGCAGAGAACCTGAAGGGTGGAGAGATAAAATGATAGGTCAGAGAGAAGAGTGGAGTGGATAGATGGGAAGGAAGATGGACAGGTAGGACAGTTCAAGAGGGCAATGCTGAGTTGGAGGGTTGGATCTGGGATAAGGTAGGGGAATTGGAAAAAATGAGGAAAATGGTGAAATCCACACTGATCCTGTGTGATTGGAGGGTCCCATGGTGGAAGATGAGGCGCTCTTCCTCCAGGCATTGGCTGGTTAGGATTTGGTGATGGAGGAGGCCCAGGATGTCCTTGGTGGAGTGGGATGGGGAGTTGAAGTGTTTGGCCACAGGGCGGGGTGGGGTTGTTTACTGCATGTGTCCCAGAGATGTTCGCTGAAACATTCTGGAAGTTGATGTCCTGTCTCCCTAGCGTAGAGGAGACCACAAGGAGAGCAATGGACACAGTACATGACAAGATGAACATGTGAATCAGATAAATAGTTTGATTTGATTTATCATTGTCACATGTATCTAGGTACAGTGAAAAGTTTTGTTTTGTGTGCAGTACAGGCAGAGCATACCATACAAAGATCATAGGGTAATAAAACAGACCAAGGAATACAAGGTTACGGTTGGAGAGAAGGTGCACAAAAAGCAAGATTAACATCAGATTTGAAATTTGAGAGCTCCATTCAGAAGCCTAATGACAGTGTGGTAGAAGCTATTCCTCAACCTGTCGGTGTATGTGTTTAAGCCTTAGGTTTTTCTACCTGATGAAAAAGGGTGGGAGAGATTATAACTGAGGTGGGAGGGCTCTTTGATGATGTCGCTGTCTTTCCAAAGCAGCAGGAAGTGTAGATGGAGTCACTGGATGGAAGGTTGGTTTGGGTGATGGTCTGGGCTGTGAGACATCAAAAATGTGCACAGAGCAGGGGAACCACAGAGATGGAGGTTTGTGATGGTTTAATTGGGGGTGAGACCATCAAATCAGATGGGGGAGTAGCGGAACAAATCAGGAGGAGCACAGATACTGTGGAAGGTAGAAAATTACTGGCTAGGCTGTTGGTGACTGGTAGGTTTTGCCTGTGAAGAACTGATTTATTTTCTGCTGGGACTCACGTTATACCTCTTACAGTTCCCTCATTGCTATCGTGCGAAGATCATCCAAGAACTCCAAGGCACAACCAAAGCCGGAACCTAGCAACAGTAAGCAACCAGCCTCACCTTATCGCCAGAAGTAAATCTCAATGCTCATGAACATGACTGACACAGTCTGTTGGGAACTCTGTTCCCTGCATCTATCCAAAACAGAACGATTAATGTCAATATAACCTGTTCTGTGCTAACCGACAGGATTAGATCAGCTGTGTGTTATATACCTTTTACTTTCTGTTGACTTTTGGGTGGATTCATTTGACATTAACCCCAGGAATGTGAAATAAACTTGCTATGGTTTGACTCACAGCTGTTCTGCTTTATGGAGTTTTACCCATTGCAAAGACAGCAGAACCCTCTACAGGTGAATATGAGCTGCCCTTCCCCTTTCCAAATGTATTACTCACTGAATGAGCTCAGATCTCCTCCGTTGCAGATATTTCCTTATCAATCTGCTCACAGATGTTGTTACACATCTCTGGAGCATGTGGGCTTCGAATCCAAGCTTCATTAGTGCAGAGGTAGAGACATTACTCCTGCATCACAAGAGCCCTCCTTGTTTCAACAGATCTGAAATGGAAGGAAAAGTCCTGGGGTCTTGAGATTAAAACCCAATGATACTTCCTCACATATTTAGATAATGGAGGAGACAGGATCAGTATATCTGTTGGTGAATCCAGCCTTGGCTCAGTGTGGCTTGGAGTAAGATTGATACTTTCACTTTATCTTCTCTGTCTGTCTTTTTTTCTGTAGACCAGACTGGGATCGATGACGTGAAAGTAAAAGCTGTGAATGAAATGATGGAACGGATAAAACACGGTGTCATGTTACGGCCTGTGGCCCAGGTCTCGAAGGTAAAATCCCTTTAGAGTTTGGTTCATATCATTCCCAAACCAGTTTGATGGTCCCAATGTTCAACAGTGAAGGTAGTATATTTCCCCATAGTTTTTGTTCCCATTAAGACTGGCTGAACATGTTTCAATCCAGGACTAAAATAATGGATACATCCATATCCTCTGTCTTGACTGGTATCCACTCCAATTCACTGCTATTCTAGAAATGACAACAATATTCTAATGTTCTATCAAGATCATATCTACCAACATGGTAAAGAAACTACAGAAAATTAAAACCTCTCTAAACAAACCATAAATCTAAATAATATCTTTGTAAGAAACATAAATACAATAAAGGACCTGTTGTGTTTTGATTAACAATTGGATTTAAAATTCTATTTATTTAATCCTGGAGACAGAGAAATGCAAAAGTAGGAAGCATTGACAGTTCAGAGGAAATCAAACTATTCTATAAGTCAGTTTTCAAAAGCAGCTGGGTGCATTTTTGAAAGTAATTTGGAGGCTAGCCTGGAGGTTAGAATAGGTTGGAAATTTAGTTAATGGTGTGTGCCATGTTTTGAAATAATGGAAAGCCAGAAAAAAAAAGAGATGCAAAACTAAACAATAACTAAATGTGAACTAAACAATGCTGTGCATATTTGATTTCTTTTTTACACTTTTCTTTTTGAATGCCGGAGAATTCAGGCGAAAGTGAATACTGCAGATGCTGGAGATTAGTGTGGTGTTAAGAGTGTGGTGCTGGCAAAGCACAGCAGGTCAGACAGCATCTGAGGAGCAGGAAAATTGACGTTTCAGGCAAAAGTCTGACTTATCCACATGCTATCTGTCATCCTCTGGAGCAATGGGATCTTTGAGAACAATCCATTCTCCAGCATGGTCTACCAGATCAGAAATGGCAATCACCCTAACATTCAAATAGAGGAACAACTCCTTGCAGAATTTTAAAATCGTCACTCATTCCTGTCTGTCAGTAGGTGCTCAACATGTAATTATGTTTGCATGAGGTGTGAGACAATAAAAACACCCCTTACATTTTACTGAGCAATAATGTGCTCCCCTTTCAGTAATCTCATCAACAACACATGGAATGCTTCAGTTTGATTGGGTTGGGATGTTACAATGCATCTTACTCTATTGATGAGGACCCGGGTTCAATTCTCCACCTCGGATGACTCTCTATGTTGAGTTTGCACATTCTCCCCATGTCTGCACAAGTTTCCTCTGGGTGCTCCAGTTTCCTCCCACAATCCAAAGATGTGCAGGTCAGGTGTATTGACCATGCTAAATTGCCCATAATGTTAGATGCATTAGTCAGGGGTAAATATAGGGTAGGGGAATGGGTCTGGGTGGGTTACTCTTCGGAGGGTCGGTGTGGACTTGTTGGGCTGAAGGGCCTGTTTCCACACTGTAGGGATTCTAATTCCAATCAATAGGTAACTAGAGTCCACCTGGAAAGAATATAATTTAAGTTGACAATTTTGAAATCTTTGCTCTTTTGTTTTATTTCAGGTAAAGTCAGAAGTCATATGACACCAGGTTATAGTCCAACAGGTTTATTTGAAATCACAAGCTTTCAGAGCACTGCCCCTTCATTAGGTGAAGTGAGGGCCAGCGCTCCAAAAGCTTGTGATTTCAAATAAACCTGTTGGACTATAACCTGGTGTCATGTGACTTCTGACTTTGTCCAGCCCAGTCCAACATTGGCACCTCCGCATCATTATTTCAGATAACCAGAATTTGCAAGTTTTGAAATGAAAGTCCACGTATAAAAATTGTCTAACGTTCTATTGAAAGGAAAACACATCATAGAATGTAGAATTTCTGGATGCTACATAACAGCATTCAATTCTAGTCTCCCTACTGTAGAAAGGATTTTGTGAAACTTGAAATGGTTCGGAAAAGACTTACAAGGAAATTGCTGGGTTTGGATGGTTTGAGCTACAGGGAGAGGCTGAATAGGCTGGGGCTGTTTTCCCTGGAGCGTCAGAGGCTGAGTGGTGACCTTATAGAGGTTTACAAAATCATGAGGGGCATGAATAGGATAAACAGACAAGGTATTTTCCCTGGGATGTGAGAGTCTGGAACTAGAGAGCATAGGTTTAAAGGGGAAAGATTTAAAAGGGACCCAAGGGGATAACTTTTTCACACAGAGGGTAGTGCGTGTATGGAATGAGCTGCCAGAGGAAGTGGTGGATGCTGGTACAATTGCAACATTTAATAGGCATCTGGATGGATATATGAATAGGAAGGGTTTCAGAGGGATATGGGCCAAATGCTGGCAAATGGGACTGGATCAGTTTAGGGTATCTGGTTGGCATGGACGTGTTGGACCGAAGGGTTTGTTTCTGTGTTACACAGCTCTATGACTCTATATCCTCCTGCAGTAATGGGCATACAAGTGCCAGGTATAAAAGGCTATCAGACTACTCTCTAGCAGAGTTGATGGCTACTGCTTTGTGACAAGGATACACCTCCTCGTTCAGTACCTTTCAGATTTCCCATGTCGATAAAAAGACAGATTTAATTCAATGTCAAGACTCGAAATATTGCAAGGAATCTCCCAAGAATTTCAAATGGCAAGTTAAAGGAAACGGTGTCTCATAACATAATCATTCTTCTCTTGCTAAAATATGCCTATTATCAACGTTTCTGTTACTGTCGTTCCTGATGAAGGGCTTTGCCCAAAGTGTCGATTTTCCTGCTCCTTGGGTGCTTTTCCAGCACTACTCTAATCTTCAGCACCCACTTTGTCTAATCTTTACTCTGTTATCGACATGCCTACTCTCTTTAGTTAACGAATTGCTCAATGTTAATGCACACCTCTGGAGCAGGTGGGAATTGAACCTGGACCTCCAACACCAGTGGTGGGGACACTACCATTGCACCACCAGACAGCTCTCCTGGTCCCTACAAAACTCCAAGTTCCAATAGGTATAAATAGACACATTCTGAGCTCAATTAAAAGCTAATTGTTACTGGTGTGAGAAATATGTGTAAATGATCAGCTACTTGTAAGTCTTTGCCACCTTCAGTTGATGAGAGGTTAATTATATAAATAGAGAATGGGATCAACAAGGATTATTATCTGCTTCTTTCAGTTTTGCTTTGTTTCATCATTAAAAACGGTGCTCTGACAGAAGGTAGGAACAGAAAATGTGGCATTTCATGAGCTGCTGAGCTTCTCCAGCACTTTCAGTTTTTTTCATTTCAGACACCCAGCACCTACAGCATTTCACTTTTATTTGGCATTTCTTTTGATGAGTGTAACTGTCCCCATTTAGAACACTGTCACTGTTGGTGGGTCCAATGGGCCACAATACTGGACAGGAAACATCTTGAATTAAAATGCTCGTGTTGATGGCGTTGCTCAAACTATGCCTGGCCAAACAAATATGAGATTTGCCACCAAGTAAACAGCATTGGAAAAGCAGTCAGAACTTGCATATATAATACAGTAAACTTTCTATTATCAGGCACATATTGAACTAGGACTGAGCTGGTTTGTTAAATATTCTGGATAATCAATGTAAAACCAGACACTAACTAGTAGAAACGTAATACAGGGGGGTATACACATCATTGTTATACTTTATTTACATAAATCACTTAAATAATAATATAACCTTACCAGCAGAGACTGTTCTCACTCTCACCCTCAACTGACTATTCAGACCTTGTGGGAGATCATAGCATTTGAGGATAAATTGACTTGAGATTGAATCAACTACTGATATTTTGTGTGGCCATTTGTGTTGGAATGTTATGATGAGGTTATACAGGATGTTGAAGAGACCTTTTCTGGAATACTGCGCCCAGTTCTGGTTGCCCTGTTATAGGAAGAATATTATTAAACTGGAGAGGGTTCAGAAATGATTTACCAGGATGTTGCCAGGAGTGGGGGGGGGTTGAGATATAAAGTTAGACTGGAAAGGCTGGGATTTCTTTCACTGGAGCAAAGGTTGAGGGGTGACCTTATTGAGGTTTATAAAATCATGAGGGGCATAGATAAGATGAATGTCGAGGGTCTTTTCCCTAGGGTGGGGGAGTTCAAAACTGGGAGGCACATTTTTAAGGTGAGAGGAGAAAGATTTTAACAAGGACATGAGGGGCAAAATTTTTATACAGAGAGCGGGTCGTGTGTGGATTGAACTGCCAGAGGAAGTGGTGGATGTAGGTACAACATTTAAAAGACATTTGGATAAGTCCATGAGTAGGAAAGATTTGGAGGAATATGGGCCAGGAGCAGGCAGATTAGTTTAGCTTGGGATTACGGTCGGCATGGACTGGTTGGACCAGAGGGTCTGTTTCCGTGCTGTATGTCTCTATGATTCGAAGTACATTTACACTGAGGTAAATAAATTTTAAAAAACTATAATTGGACAGAATAATACCGTAAACTTCACGGAGTTTTTTTTGAGGTGTATAATTTTTGCCGGTTTATTGAGAGTGTCAGTTCATAAGGTTAAAACAAAATTTTGCTGTATTTGCAATGAAGATGTTAACTTGCTCAGTAGTTTGTTGACTTCTTATGGTACAAATGAGAAATCTACTGCATAACCATGTTACACTCATCTCAGTCTTTCCATATACTATGGCACCTGGTTGCTGGCCAACAGAAGAAATACATTGTGTAACAATACTTTTTTTGCATCTTCATAACTTAACACCTTCCATATGAAAGGCGTGCATTACTCTATCACAACAGTCAGAAAATCTAGAGGGTATCAGGAACCAGTGATATAGCTTGGGGTCCAATTTTTTGACTATGCCAGCCATAAGGAGAAAGTGAGGACTGCAGATGCTGGAGATCAGAGTCGAGAGTGTGGTGCTGGAAAAGCACAGCTGGTCAGGCAGCATCCGAGAAGCAGGGCAGTCAATGTTTCGGGCATAAGCCCTTCATCAGGATTCGTCTCCTGATGAAGTGCTTATGCCTGATACGTGGACTCTCCTGCTCCTCAAATGCTGCCTGGCCTGCTGTGCTTTTCCAGCACCACACTCTCGACTATGTCAGCCATAACTGACCTAACTTTAGCAAAGAAGGAACAGCTAGAAAACTTCAGTCTCTCTGAGAGACAGTGACTGATAGAAGAGCTCTGAGATGAGAATGAGTTGGGGTTTTACAGGTTACCAAGTCAAACCATGGCTATGGTCCAAGTGTAAACAGGTACATGCTAGTTTTAAAAAAAGGCAAGAATAATATCAGAAATCACAATCCCGATATGTTATTGGAGATAAAGACTCAAATCATACAAAAAGTGAGCCACATACCTTGATAGATTATGTCTGGTAGAATGACTTAGATGGGCTCAATGGCCGTGTACATCTGTACTTATTTCTCTCAGTTATATTTCTTTGGATCTTTTCCTTAACCTTTACCGAGTTGGATATTAATGAGAAATGTGTTTGGTTCCTGGAGAACCCGGGTCTCTGGTGCTGCGAGGCAGCAGTGCTAACCACTGTGCCACCGTGCCGCCCATTTCTTTGGATCTTTTCCTTAACCTTTACCGAGTTGGATATTAATGAGAAATGTGTTTGGTTCCTGGACACTGTGGGTTACATTATATGAGATCTTACACTGATACTTCCTCTCTTATTCTTTCTCACTGACTGCTTGGCGGATCTCTTTCTGAAGAGGAAAGTTAGCAACAAGGTAGGACTCCTACTCCTTTTCTTTGCACGTCCCTTGCACTTGCCTTGCCAAACCTCACCCCGTTAGCATCCCCCCCCTTGCAGATTTTGAAGCCCCTCCTGAAATGATGGTCTGTGAAATGAGGGTGAAATTGAGGCCACAAACGAATAGATTGACAATATTCTTTCCCCAAGCATGCTGTCTCAAGCTTGAATAAATCTAATGGAATGATTTTTCCTCTATCACATTTATTTTAGATAAGGGGTTAAAATTGGCCTCTGATTTCTGTGAATCAATTGTTGTAGATTTGAGTTATTTGAAAATCCAGAGTAAAGATGGAAACTGACCAGCAATGGGGCTGGGGAAAGTTGGGATTTTGATTTTTCTTTAGCACGTTTGAGGGAAAGTTTTCAGTCTGCCAGGCAGCTAGGCTGCTCTGTGGATTGGAAATGAGCAGAAAGGCTTGATCAGTCAAAGTTGTCTTCCTTGGTTGTGATTGATCCCCACTGGAAGGCTGGGCTACCCGATGATGGAGCAGCGCTCCGAAAGCTATTGCTTCCCAATAAACATGTCAGACCATAACCTGGTGTTGTGTGATTTTTAACTCTGTCCACCCCAGTTCAACACCGGCATCTCCACCCTTTTCCCCAGGCTGTTTTCATGGTTGACTCTCATGACCCTGAGCAGGCAGAAATCCTTGTTACCACTCTCCTCTGCAGTAACTGGACAGCAGGGGAAGCTTCAGAGTTATTTTCAAAATAAAATTAAAACCATAAGCAACATATTGAGGCCTGCTCAAGATTTGTTTCGTAGCAATAACTCTGTAATTATTCAACAGCTTTGAGCTTTGCCTGTTGTCATTAGCGGTTTTCCACAGATAATATCTGGGATATTAGAAGACAATTTGTGATCCAGCAGAAACGTTCTGGGACTTTTTCACCGGAGCGTAGGAGGTTGAGGGTGACTTTATAGAGGTTTATAAAATCTTGAGTCTAGATAGGATCAATGGTAGCTGTCTTTTCCCCAGGATGAGGGCTTTAAAGACTAGGGGGCATATTCTTAAGGTGAGAGGAGAGAGATTTAAAGAAGACGTGAAGGGCAAATATTTTAAAAGGGGGTGGTTCTCTTTTTCTTTTCCTTTTCTCCTTTCATCCCTAAAGATGTTGATCTTTGAGGATGGACAAAGTTAAAAATTACACAGCAACAGATTTATTTCTGAAAGCTTGTACTTCCAATTAAACCTGTTGGACTATTACCTGGTGTTGTTTGATTTTTAACTTTGTACACTCCAGTCCAACCCCGGCATCTCCACATCATGGGTATAATGCCACAGCACTGGCTGCCCTCTGCTGGTCACAGAAGGATTCACTCTTTGCCTTTACGTCTAGCCAACAGTGTGCCTGTGGCCAGTCGAAATATGGGGTGAACCACAGGTCAAGCCAAGTACTGCTCTCGGCTCAAACCCCAAACATATGTTTTACCAGGAAGGGTAACTGGCTGATTCAGATACCTCGCTCCCCCCAAAACTAACCCAGAGGACCTGGATCAATCTTTGACCAGTGTAGATCAGTCCACCTATCACCATCCCCATTGGGGGACCCTACTGACATTTGTTTTAGAACTTATTACGTATAGCTGTAGGAAGGAACTTGTGAAACTTGAAAGGGTTCAGAAAGGATTTACAAGGATGTTGCCAGGGTTGGAGGGTTTGAGCTATCAGGAGAGGCTGAACAGGCTGGGGCTGTTTTCCCTGGAGCATCAGAGGCTGAGGGGTGATCTTATAGAGGTTTATAAACTCATGCCAGCATTTGTTTAGCTCAGTTGGCTGGATCATTGGTTTACAGAGCAGTGTGATACCAATGGTGTGGGTTCAATTCCCATCACTGGTTTGAGGTTACGATGAAGGATTCTCTTTCTCAACGTCTTCCCTTGGCTGAGGACCGGTAACCCTCAGGCTAAATCACCACCAGCTGCTTCTCTCTAATGAGAGAGCAGCCCCTATGCTCTGGTCAGAGTATGGTGACACAACAACAAGAGGGGTGGGGAGAGGATAAATAGATAAGGTCTATTCCCTGGGGTGGGGGAGTTCAGAACTAGAGGGCATAGGTTTAACATGAGAGGAGAAAGATATAAAAGGGACTTGAGGGGCAAGTCTTTCACACAGAGGGTGATGCGTGTATGGAATGAGCTCCCAGAAGAAGTGGTGGAGGCTGTTACAATTACAATATTTAAGAGGCATCTGGTTGGGTATATGAATAGGAAGGGTTTAGAGGGATATGGGCCAAATACTGGCAAATGGGACTAGATTAATTTAGGATATCTGGTTGGCATGGTCGGGTTGGACTGAAGGGTCTGTTTCAGTACTGTACAGCTCTATGACTCTATGATTAGGTTGAATAATTTCTGATTTGGACTATTTCGTAGCATTCTACATTATGGGATGTCGATTACCCTTCTTCATCAGAAGTAGCTGGTTCCGCTAGCATCTTCAAACTCCTCTCAGTGAGGATGAGTGATTAAAGTCAGGACCAAATGCCTCCCTTCGGCAATGGGGTCTGGGAGCTGATAGAAATATTGTGCTAAGATTTGAGGCCTAACCTCCTGTGGCTAAGTGCTCTAGGACTGTGGGTTCGACAGTGCAGAGAGGAGAGAGACCACTTGAGTGACACCAGCTTGGGCTCAGCTGCTGAGACACCCTCCAGGAGCAGTGATAACAGTTGTAGCTGTTTGAGAGGCTGCTGCGGTAGGGATGCTCAACTCTTAATACAAATCAATCAAGGGAATATAACCTTTGACATCAATCTTGCTTTGCTGTTGTTTCCATGGCTACGTGAGCTCCAATATATTTAGTATTTTAAAAATTAGAGCACATCAGCCAAAAGAGATCATATTTATAAAAATCTAAATATTATACATCTTCAAGTGCAGGTTGCATTTGTGCAGCTTGTTGTTGAATCAATACACTTGTGTTTAAAAAAAATGTTAGCTTTTAATATGTTTTTCCAAATGAAAATTAAGCAAAGCTGATGGTGATAATTATTTTCTGAATGTCATTCTTGGTACATGGGCATGGATGGCTAGGCTTAAAGAACCAAATGTCTTTTCCCTAGGATGGGGGATTTCAAGGCTAGTGGGCACATGTTTAAGGTGAAAGGGGAGAGATTTAAAAAAGACCTGAGGGGCAAATGTTTTACAGAGAGAGTGATTTGCATGTGGAATGAACTTTGAGGAAGTAGTGGATGTGAGTACAATTATTTATAGGCTGTATAAAATCATGAGGGGTATAGATAGGGTTAATGGTCGGTAAGTGTCTTTTCCCTAAGAATGGGATTTCAAGTCTAGAGGGCATGTTTTTAAGGTCAGAAGAGAGACATTTAAAAAGAAATGAGGGGCAAATTCGTGTGTGGAATTAACTTCCTGGGGAAGTGGTAGATGTGGGTATAATTGCAACGTTTAAAAAGCATTTGGATAAGTAGATGAATAGGAAAGGTTTAGAGGGATATGGGTCAGGAGCAGACAGGTGGGACTAGTTTAGTTTGGGATTATGTTCGGCGCAGACTGGTTGGATTGAGGGACTTGTTTCGGTGCTGTATAACTCTGTGACTCCGTGACTTGCGAAGCCATTGCAGATAGCAATTAAAAGTCAATTACATGGCTGTAGGTCTGGAGCCACATAAAGGACAGGCTGGGCAAGGACATTAGGGATATTAGTGAATTAGTTTTATGGCAATCAGGTAATTTCAGGGTCACCATTACTGGAAGTAGCAAGATGAAGAGACGACAGACTGGCTGGAATCGAGGACACTTTTCCCACCCTTTGAGATGGCGAAATATGGCCTGCTATCCCACGGCAGGCTCCCTAGAACAGGCTGAGAACCTGCTTGCAAAACTTGCCCCCTCCTCCCCCTGGATAGAGTAATTCCTACTCAACTGTGGACAATATTAACAATGAACAAACCTGGCTGATTGAAACATTGTGCCCAATAGCAATTGACAGGAGGGGTGGTTTGGAAGCAGGCATCTCTGACTAATTTAAACTGGGGTGGCAGATGGCAGGCATCTGCACTTGGTAAGAAGATGAGCAAGAGACTAAATGGCTGCGGGGATGTTCGGAAGGCTGAGCAGGATGCCAGGTGCTGGGTAGCTGAGGGAGAGCTGATTCACTGCAAATGCCATCATTCATACCCATTGTGTGTTTGCTTTAACCCTGACAGCCACCACCAGTGGATGAGAAAACAGAGGAGAGTGCCATGGATGAGCTGAAGGGGATCCTGGTAATATAAGAGAACAAATTTAACCCTTTGTTAACAGCCACACTTATAAATACCATCAGGAAAGATAAAACAAAACATACAGCACCGGTCAGGATGAATCAGATTTCTCTTTGTTTATCGAGTAAACATTAGAACTCCCACGGCAGCCAGGAAAATAACTATTTGTGCCCTCACCTTGAAGATTCCAGTGACTTTATTATTCCACTGGGTTTCTTAAGATCATGAACCCATGTCATAATCAATTTAACCTCCTCCATTATTCACCTCACAGCAGTTAGTTGAAACTAGAGAGTTGCTAACATGCACTGACTTTTTCAAAAAATGTTGTATGTTTAAATCAATAAGTAAAGAACAATACCTCAGATTTACTGAGTAATGTAACTGAGTTGCAAGTGTTCAGTGTGAGTTAAGAGCAGATTTTCTGATTTGAGTTCAATACTATGGTCAGACATTAGGCAACTGTTGATGAAGAGACAGCGATAGACCTCCTGTCAAAGCAGATAGTGCATCGACAATAATAGGTTCCAGTAAATTATTCATATGATTACTTTGACACGCACTAACCTTTCCACATTATACTCACAGTAAAATATATTACTGTTTACTGAAGTAACCTATTTAGATTAAGCAAGGAATTATATGAATTACTTCTGATTGTAATGCAGATTATTATAATATAACCTTAATTATTCCAGTATCTGAAATAGCTATTCCTATGTGTGGTACACTGGGATCTCTCAATATTCCTTTTATTCAATAATTCTCAAATAACACAATCCCATTACAGTGACAATGATAACCAACAATTCTGTACATGATTATCTCACATAACAAGCTGTCACACACACTCATAGCATACATCTCTCTGATATTAAACATTAAAAATACCACCTCCATAGAACCCCTACAGGATGGAAGCTGGCCATTTGGCCCATTGAGTCCACACCAGCCCTCTGAAGAGCATCCCACCCAGCTCCACCCCATCCCTGCATTTCCCATAGCTAACCCACACATCAGCATGACCAATCCATCTAATCTGCTCATCTTTGGACTATGGGAGTAAACCCACACAGACGCAAGGAGAACATGCAAACTCCACACAGACAGCAGCCTGAGGGTAGAATCGAACCCAGCTTCCTAGTGCTGTGAGGCAGTACTGCTAGCCACTGAGCCACTGTGCCACCCATTCCTGTGTGCTGGCATATTTTAGTATATTCCATTGTAATCCTAATATATCTGATACCTTTGATTGTAAATCTGTCAACCAACACCACCCTCCCTGGAACGCAGGGCAAACTTTAATCATGGTGGCACATGTCGCACCTATGAGTTCTCCAACTGGTAGGAGTCTTGTGCCCACTCTGTCAGGTAAAGCCCGATTGAATGAAGTGCCCACCAGGCAATTAACTAGCCAGTGTTGGGCCTTTCCTGGGATTCAGGATACCCCAGGGCAGAAATCCCAATTGGAAGCTGGCAGCCTTCTATTGCCAGCCTCATTACTGGGTAATGCACCCGGAAAAAGCCTAAGATCAGGTCCCTGCTGAGGAAGGGCAGAGATTGTGGGGAATGAGTCAGGACTTGGAAGAAAGAGCAAAGGTTCTGGTGGTGTTCACCGAGGTCCAACATCCTGATCTCAGGTCCCTTGACCAGGCTCTGAGTGTCTTTTAATAAGGGTCTCCCCGACTCCACCCAAAAGAAATAGTTGCTTGTTGACCTTCCCAATGATACCTTCCCACTCACTGTTGGGTGAATATCATTGGCAGTGGAAAGGGGGCCTTAAGGTATTAATTGTCCACAATTAGCAACCAGACAGGGAGATTATCCATGAGCCTTCGCACACCAGACATAATCAGATGGAAGTAAGGATGTGGTTTGACACCTGCCCAATCAAGTGCCCCATCCCTTATCCACCTTCATGCCATAGAATCCCTACAGGGTGGAAGCAGGCCGTTCAACCCATTATGTCCACACTGACCTTCCAAAGAACATCCCACCCTACCTCATCATCCTGCATTTTCCATGGCTGATCTACCTAACCTGCAGTCTTTGGACGAGGTCAAAAGTCACACGACGCCAGATTATAGTCCAACAGGTCTATTTGAAATCACAAGCTTTCAGAGAGCTGCCCCTTTGTCAGGTCGCTTCACTTGACGAATGGGCAGTGTGCCAAAAGCTTGTGATTTCAAATAAACCTGTTGGACTATAACCTGGTGTCATGTGACTTTCAACCTTAGCCACCACAGTTCAACACAAGCACCTCCACATCTTCCTTGGACTGTGGGAGGAAACCGGAGCACCCGGAGGAAACCCACGCAGACATGGGGAGAATGGGTAATCTCATGCAGACAGTCGCTTGAGGGTGAAATCAAACCTGGGTCCCTGGTGCTGTGAGGCAGCAGTGCTAACTAATGAGCCACCGTGCCAACGTTTGAACCACCACGCCACCCATTGGGTATATTAAACTTTGCCTATTGTTTAATATAATTCAACATCCACGGCAAATATTCTTCAACGTAATGGCCCCTAACTTTGATGCTATCTCATAAAAAGTATTCTACCTATTAAAGTAAACTTGCACTGTAAAGCGACATTATATATAACTCATTGAAACACTCTCTCCAATCTTCAATTATTTGGTAAAGCACTACGCTTATTGTAATACTGTCTCACATAGTGCACATCTAACTAACACACTGATGAAATATATTGTAAAATTCTCTCACTGTAGGGACTCTAAGAGAAAACCCTTAAAGTGACACACTTTTTCAATAATGTTATTTATATTGAGATGACTCAAAGAAATATTGAATAAAGCTTTAATTTAATTAAATTCACCTTGCCTCTCACTGCAATGCCCTTCTGCTTCACTCAGTCAGTGAGAACACTAGAAGTTGGATCACACTCTTTTGGGGTGACATTGATTGTACCGAATGATGCCTATGACAGGATCATGGTTCACCATTGGTTCACTTGACTTATTTGTTTCTTTCCTGTGGGCTGTGAGCACCAGCTGTGGCCCCATCAGCTGCTTGTTGGCTTTGGGAAGATCCTAGGCCAGAAGCAGCATCTGAACTTAATCAGGCATATTCATACTCTACATTGAGGACAGTCAAAAAGGTAAAACATGTCTTCTTGTAGGTAATGTCTAACAGTCTCTTCAGAGATGGCAGCTCTGAACTGGCTGCAGCACTTTGCAAAGAATCTCAAACAGGAATCAAGCCCCTTTATTCAAATATGCAAAGGGTCTACTACCTGTTTTAGGCATTGATTTATGCACAAGGCTTTACTAATAATTCCTGCCTGGGATGAACTAGCTCAGATGGCCATTAGATTCCTATAAACTAACACTGCGTCACCAATATACTAGAGCCAGGTCACAATGTCACTTCCGCATTTAAGTGTTTAACTGCTGAAAGTTATTACTTATAAGTTAATTTTACCAGCTTACATTGATATCAGTGCCACATGTGCAAGGAGGTTGGTAGCACTTAGTGTGATATACAGTGCCCCTGATTTCTTATTACCTGCTCATAGGATTCAATGAAGAAAAGCCCCAGTCGAGGGTTTCCAGATGCAAGTCAGAACAAGGCAGAGAATGAGCTGGAGGTTGTTCTGAGACGGAGGAGGAAACAGACTTCAGATTACAGTCCAAGAGGTAATGGGTCGCTAAATTCTGGATGTCTGCTTTCTCTCAGTTTTTAATTTGTAACGTACAAATGCAGATATTCTTGGCAGAAAGTTTTAAGTAACAAGCAAACTCACATGCGTCATTATGTCTGGCCTGGTGGTTAACCACATGCAGGTGAACCATAAATGCTGGCCAGCCAGCGAAACATCCCACAAAATGAATGAAAAAAAAAGTTCACCAACCTTCACTAACATTTAGCAACATAAGCGGAGCCTTTTGGCCCATTACACCTATACTAGCCCTCTGAAACAGATACTAACTATATATCCAATTCCCCTGCTTTTTGTGTATGTCCTTTGAAATTATTATTTGTGATCGTTTATCCCATTCTATTTTAGAAGCAATTTCACTGGTTTTGGAACAAGCCTTCCCTATTCTAAAAGCACTTCAAATTCATAACATTTCCTTATCAGTCCTTTTGTTCCTTCCATGATCTTAACTTTAAAATTTGGGCTACTGGCCAATGCAGGTAATTATTTCCTATATTTGTCTTATTGTTCTGACACATTAGATTTTCTCTTAACTTTGAGTTCTATTGAAAAGTGCACTCATTTCTTGAGGCCTGGTTCCTACCTGACCTACCTATTTTCTCGATGTTCTTTGGAGACCTCTTCACTATGTAGTGATTTTGTTTAATGTGCAAACTTTCCTATCATGTCCCTTATGTGCAAATCCAAATGATGTAATAGCAATGCTGAATGTTTTGATATTTGTGCTCCCCGGTGGTCCAAAAGACATCCACAAATTGTTAATTTATCTTTGTTTTTCATTCTTTTACCAAATTTCTAACTGGCAAATAGAATTAAGGAGAATCCAAAGGGTTTTTACAAATATATTAAGGACAAAAGGGTAACTAGGGAGAGAATAGGGCCCTTCGAAAGATCAGGTAGGCGGCCTTTGTGTGGAGCCACAGAAATTGGGGGAGATACTAAATTAATATTTTGCATCAGTATTTACTGTGGAAAAGGACATGGAAGATATAGACTGTAGGGAAATAGATGGTGACATCTTGCAAAATGTCCAGATTACAGAGGAGGAAGTGCTGGATGTCTTGAAACGGATAAAAGTGGATAAATCCCCAGGACCTGATCAGGTGTACCCGAGAACTCTGTGGGAAGCTAGAGAAGTGATTGCTGGGCCTCTTGCTGAGATATTTGTATCATCGATAGTCACAGGTGAGGTGCCAGAAGACTGGAGGTTGGCAAACGTGGTGCCACTGTTTAAGAAGGATGGTAA
>NC_057723.1:80055235-80068120 GCF_004010195.1 Chiloscyllium plagiosum
TGTGGAAACAGGCCCTTCGGCCCAACAAGTCCACACTGACCCGCCGAAGCGAAACCCACCCATACCCCTACATTTACCCCTTATCTAACACTACGGGCAATTTGGTTTGGCCAATTCACCTGACCCTGCACATCTTTGTGACTGTGGGAGGAAACCGGAGCACCCGGAGGAAACCCACGCAGACACGGGGAGAACATGCAAACTCCACACAGTCAGTCGCCTGAGTCGGGAATTGAACCCGGGTCTCTGACGCTGTGAGGCAGCAGTGCTAACCACTGTGCCACCGTGCCGCCCACAAATTGCGGCTGTACAGGACATTGGTTAGGCCACTGTTGGAATATTGCGTGCAATTCTGGTCTCCTTCCTATCAGAAAGATGTGAAACTTGAAAGAGTTCAAAAAAGATTTATAAGGATGTTGCCAGAGTTGGAGGATTTGAGCTACAGGGAGAGGCTGAACAGGCTGGGGCTGTTTTCCCTGGGGAGTGTCGGAGGCTGAGGGGTGATCTTATAGAGGTTTGCAAAATTATGAAGGGCATGGATAGGATAAATAGACAAAGTCTTTTCCCTGGGGTTGGGGATTCCAGAACTAGAGGACATAGGTTTAGGGGGAGTGGGGAAAGATATAAAAGAGACCTAAGGGGCAACTTTTTCATGCAGATGGTGGTACGCGTATGGAATGAGCTGCCAGAGGAAGTGGTGGAGGCTGGTACAATTGGTATGGGTATATGAATAGGAAGGGTTTGGAGGGATATGGGCTGGGTGCTGGCAGGTGGGACTAGATTGGGTTGGGATATCTGGTCGGCATGGACGGTTTGGACCGAAGGGTCTGTTTCCTTGCTGTACATCTCTATGACTCTATGACTGCTATATTTCTTTCAGTATCGTGCATCTAAGGTTTAGCATCTAGCCACGTCTGCAGTAACTAAAGTTTTTGGAAGTCCATATACACAGCATCTGCTTCACTTTCTACCCAGAAATGATATCATACACAACTGGGAGACCTTTTTATTTTGCTTTTCTTGCCCAAAAACTAAAGACAATAAAAACATCCTTGTAACCAATTCAGTATTTACAAGCAAAGCCCATTCCGGCCAATGTAAACGATCAGAGGGAGAGCAGGAAGGGACTACAACAAAATGGAGTTGGAGGGGGAGTAAAAGCTCTGTATCCCCTTCCTCTATTTCCTTTACCAATAGAACAATGATCAGAAAGATGTGCTTTCCTTTACAAAAATAGAAATTGCTGGAAAAGCTCAGCAGTCTAGTAGCATATGTCGAGAGAAATCAGAATTGATGTTTTGAGTTGAGTGACTGTTCCTTAGTGTTCTTCTATTCATTGTTTTAACAGAAGCCTCAATCACTTCAATTTTGCACCTGTCCCAATTAAACTGCAAATTTAAATATTGAAAATTACTTGGCAAGGATAGAATAAGATCGTCTTTTTCAATTGCAATACTGTGTGCATGAGGAGAATTTACGCAGTCTTTTCTCTGACAGATGGAAATGAAACAGATACCAGTGATGTCACTTCTTCCAAATCTCTCAACCTGAAGGACAGCGATGAAAGAAAAAGCAATGATCTGGAGTCCAGTCCTGTGCACCAGGCTGCTGCTGCAACAGGGGAGCAGAACAACAGCACCTCAGCAAGGTAAAACTGCAAGATGTCTCTGGTAAATGGAGCACATGGGTACACAATAAATTAGACCTATTTTAAATTAAAGTGATTGTCACACTAATAGATGAACCTAGGTAGTTCTAGATTGCACAATATCCTTTAGCAATAAATCTGACAAATCTTTTAGCAAATAATAACTGAAAGAACTGCAGATGCTGTAAATCAGAAACAAAAGTTTCTGGAAAACGTCAGCAAGTCTGGCAGCATCTGTGGAGAGAAATCAGAGGTAACATTCCCAGTCCAGTGATCCCTCCTCAGACCTCCTCAGCTCTGAGTGTCACAGGATTCGAGATGTTAATTCTGATTTCTGTTCATAGATGCTGCCAGACCTGCAAATCTTTTCGCAATATGCTCCTGTTCCGATTGAGACATCTTCCTGTGTCTGTTTTAGCCCCTTATCCTTGATTCCAGGGCTGAGCCATGGATTCTCATTTGTTTAGTCCCCACTTCTGGGAATGGGGTTTGATGTTGGCCCGTTGCCTTCTGCAGGATGGTTGACCATGAGATTGTGCTGCACTTGAGCGCCTGCCATCAGATATATTGGAAAGATTTACAGGCTGGCAATCAACCCTCTCGGCCATGTTACACATGAACCTTTAAAGGCCTTGAGGACCTGAAAGAGGGCTCAAGCCCAGAGACACCACAAGAGTTCCATTTATCTTCCTGTGCACTGTCAGAATATTATGCAGCCTTGAAAGGTCAGTATAAGTAGGTGGATTAGATTACTTACAGTGTGGAAACAGGCCCTTCGGCCCAACAAGTCCACACCAACCCACCAAAGCACAACCCACCCAGACCCATTCCCCTACACCTAACACTACGGGCAATTTAGCATGGCCAATTCACCTAACCGGCACATTTTTGGACTGTGGGAGGAAACCGGAGCTCCCGGAGGAAACCCACACAGACATGTGCAAACTCCACACAGTCAGTTGCCTGAGGCAGGAATTGAACCCCGGTCTCTGGCACTGTGAGGCAGCAGTGCTAACCACTGTGCCACCGTGCCACTCACAGTGGTGTTATTGTGTTCAACATTCTGTTTAATTACAAGTATCTGCTGAGTGTCTTATACTTAATGAGCGACAGACCCAAAATTCGGATCAAGATCAAAAACCGAACTGCAAGTGGGAGGTAGAAAATGAACTAGTAGCAGATTGTGACTGGGTTCCACTTCAAGTTTTCGATTCTCCCAGTTTCTGATGGGTTATCTGCACAAATTCCTGCGTCAAGGGACAAATCATTGGAAGTTCTTGGATTTTCACAGATAACTCCACCTTCGAAATCTTTTGAAGACCTCTGCCAGCTAAGGGCTATCAGGAAAGACCCTTCACTTTGCCAATTCTAAGAAAATCGATCTTGGCTCAGGCAGAGAGCTTAGGCTTTTTCTGTCTTTTTTTCCTGTGGAAACAGCCTTAGAATCATTTTAGCATAATGGCTGATCAGGATAAGAACTCTCGCAGACAGGTCACTCACTCTGATCATGCTAATGATTCCATCTATTGATTATTTTACATACCTGTGTAATACAGTACAAAGATGACACTTGTGCCTGAGTATGTGGCAAGTTTACTTAGAGAGTTTAAAACATCTTTACAAGCACAAAGTATTTGACTCATGCTTACAGTTCAGTTTCTCAGCCTTTCTGCCACATCCATTAGCTTCGAGTTCGCACCCGAGGCTTAAGCAATCAAGCATGGTGAGCGTAGATCAGTTACTAGACTCTCAGTCTAACACCCATCAATTGAGCATTGGAAACTGCATCTTCTGTGGCTAAAGTTTGCAATCTCTGGGTCCCAAATCGGAAAGTAAGCAGCATTAATGTGAGCACACTGAAACGTGTGTGATTTTGTCCTGTGTTTACATTTGTGAGTGGAGTCCAGGTGTGGGTGTTCAGACATCAGTCACTATTTTTATAATACCCTCCCATTTTATTATGACAAAAAGGAACTACCCTTCATTTTATGGTGGCCAAGGTGGAAACAGAAAAGAAACATAAATGCACGATCCTGTATCTGACCGTTGCAGTTAAGTCAATGGCTGCAGTCCATATGCATACCTCTTTTGCTTCCCTGATTTACTTCACTCAATAGTAACCGTTTTCAGCTGCCTATTCCTTCAATCCTCTCGAAACTTCACAATCTCTCTCTCCTTTAGATGTTCCTTCAAATCAACCTCATTGATCAACCACCAGCCACCTGTTTGATATGATTCAATGTGCTGTTGAATATTGTTTAACAGTAGCTCCTGTGAAGCCTATTTTATCTGAATGTAAGTTATTGTTAAACTCCACATTTCTCTGATTGTCACTTCCCTTCCCTACACAATTACCAACCTTGACTTTAGATCAGAATAGTGCTGGAAAAGCACAGCAGGTCAGGCAGCATCCGAGGAGCAGGAAAATCGATGTTTTGGGCAAAAGCCCTTCATCAGGAAGAACTCTAAAAATGTCAATTTTCCTGCTCCTTGGATGCTGCCTGACCTGCTGTGCTTTTCCAGCACCACACTGATCTAAACTCTAATTTCCAGCATCTGCAGCCCTCACTTTTGCCAACCTTGACTTTAGTGCCCAGCCCACACCTTATAGAATTATGTCTCTAAATTTGGACATCTCTCATTCCCTCTCCTCTAAGGCACTTTAACCAGTTCATTAACGACAAACCTATGAAGTCGTGGGAGTTTGGAATACACTACCTGGAAGAGTGATTGAGTCAGAAGCTCTTGTATCTTTGAAATAGTATTTAGATATTCACTTGCATTGCCATAGAGTTATGAAGATGTGGGTGTACTGTACCCTTAAGAAAGTTATAAGCTAGCACAACTACCTGACAGCACCAAGTGTTCTGAATAAGCAATAACATGTGGTCCAGCAACTAGCTTAGCTGGTTGCCTGGAGGCAAAAAAACAAATATGAATTAGGCCAATCAGTTTACCCTAGCTGCTGGACCACATGTTACATTATACCTTATTGAGAACACTTGGTGCTGTCAGGTAGTCCTGCGAGGTTTTAACTCTCTTAAACGTACAGTACACCCACATCTTCATCACAATAGCCTCCAGGACTATAGACCAACAGCTAGAAAATGGGATAAGTGCAGTAAGATTTTGTCGACCGGTGGGCCAACTAAGTGGCTTCCTTCAGTGCTTCATTCTCTCTGAGTAGGATGGGAAAGCTGGTTCAACTCATCGGGTGTTGCTACCACAACAGCTAAAGGTATTGCGATACTTTGGGAGTATGAATCCACATTACAACACCAAACCTTCTAGGAAAACAAGGACATCAGGCACCCTGGAACATAAATCCATTTGCAAGTTCCTCTCCAATTCAATCAGCCTCCCAATTAGGAAATATTTCACTGTGCCTTCATTATTGGTAAAGATCCCTCCCTAAAGTCACTGTGTGTCTACATGTATAACATGGACACCGGTTATTCAAAAAAGGCTCACAACCACTTCCTCCAGGATAATTAGGAATGTTTATTTTGGTGGCAAAATGCAGAACAACAGGACATGATCTTAGATTTAAAGAGAGGTCATTCAAGAATGAAATCAGAAAGCATTGCTTCAGCTCAAGCGTGACAGAAATCTAGAACATTCTCCACATCCTCTTGTGATGCTGAAATGATTAAAGGTTCCTAGATGGAGATCATTTTGGGTGGCATGGTGGTTCAGTGGTTAGCCCTGCTACCTCACAGCACCAGGGACCCAGAGTCAATTTTCACCTTGGGTGGCTGTCTGTATGGAGTTTGCAAATTCTCCCCATGTCTGCATGGGGTGCTCTCCAAAGCTGTGCAGTTTATGTGAATGGCCCATAGTGTTCAGGGATGTGTAGGCTAGATGCATTAGTTAGGGGCAAATGTAGAGCAATAGGATAGGGAAATGGGTCTGGGTGGGTTACTCTTTCAGAGGGTTGGTGTGGACTTGTTGGGCCAAAGGGCCTGTTTCCACAGTGTGGGGATTTTTTTGGTAAGGGTATCACAAGATATGAAGCAAAGTGGGTTAATGGCCCAATGGGCTGAGAAGAGTTAGATGGGGTTTAATTCAGATAAATGTGAGCGGCTGCATTTTGGGAAAGCAAATCTTGGCAGGACTTATACACTTAATGGTAAAGTCCTAGGGAGTGTTGCTGAACAAAGAGACCTTGGAGTGCATGTTCATAGCTCCTTGAAAGTGAAGTCACAGGTAGATAGGATAGTGAAGAAGTCATTTGGTATACTTTCCTTTATTGGTCAGAGTATTGAGTACAGGAGTTGGGAGGTCATGTTGCAGCTGTACAGGACATTGGTTAGGCCACTGTTGGAATATTGTGTGCAATTCTGGTCTCCTTCCTATCAGAAAGATGTTGTGAAACTTGAAAGGGTTCAGAAAAGATTTACAAGGATAAAGATATAAAAGAGACCTAAGGGGCAACTTTTTCATGCAGAGGGTGGTACGTGTATGGAATGAGTTGCCAGACGATGTGGTGGAGGCTGGTACAATTACAACATTTAAAAGGCATTTGGATGGGTATATGAATAGGAAGGGTTTGGAGGGATATGGGTTGAGTGCTGGCAGGTGGGACTAGATTGGGTTGGGATATCTTGTCGGCATGGACGGGTTGAACCGAAGGGTTTGTTTCCATGCTGTACGTCTCTATGACTCTAACTAAAATACAAATCATGCCATGAAACAATACAGTCTTGAGGAGCTGAATAGCCTCTTCCTTTTCTTACATAACCAATAGAGGTATGATATAAAGTTTTGTTTCTGTGCTATATTTAATACTATTATTTATGATTCCTTTCAGCCCAGAAGAAATGAAGAGAAAATGTTCAATTAAACAAGAAAATGTTCAATCCCAGGGAATCCTTATTACCATAAGCGGTCCACTAGAAACACCTGACCAAAGAACCACTCCCGCTCAGGTCCAGAACAAATCCAAGCGTCAAAATACAACTGATGAAAGCATTGATGCAGATTGTTAACATCAGTCGGGGGGAGGAGATGTCAAAACATTTGCAGATGTTGTTGAAAATGATAATTTCTCCAATGTGACCGTTAGCCAGAGAGTTCAAGTGAAATTTCTGACATGCATAAGCTGGTGTGATAGTACCCTGAGACCCTCGGGCTTGGGCACCCCAGCCTGCATGAGAAAGTGGGACAGAGGCACCTTTTTCTCCACTCACCAGCCACACTTTTCACTTCCATTGAAGCAGTGAATGGGTGGGAAGTCATGAGCTGGCAAGTGCAGAAGAGGAGTTCTTATTGCTCTGTCTGAAGATAGGACCCTTTCTCTTCCTTTGTATTGCTCATTGCTGATAGATTTGACATCACTGCCTCACCTGAGAAAGTTTTTACAGATGCATTTAAAAATCTATACAAACTTGGGCCGCAAGTTGAACTTTCAGTTATATTGTTATCTTCACTTGTTTTATTAATTTCTTCATTTTTACTTTCTGTCAAAACCATTTAAGAAGCAAGCAATACAAATGGAAACTAATACAGATTCATTTTACTTGATCATCAATTAAGCTTGTTCAAGAATAGGGCTCAGAATTGCCTCATCGTAATTGAGAAACATTCGTACTTTTTGATCCCTATTCAAATCTGAACCAAGATCTCACTCCGTCTTCCTTAGAGCAGCATTACA
This sequence comes from Chiloscyllium plagiosum, assembly GCF_004010195.1. Classification (NCBI taxonomy): domain Eukaryota; kingdom Metazoa; phylum Chordata; class Chondrichthyes; order Orectolobiformes; family Hemiscylliidae; genus Chiloscyllium; species Chiloscyllium plagiosum. Next base: position 80,062,537 of record NC_057723.1, read on the forward strand.
TAATCATTTTTTGCCTCATTTCAGCACCTATTGGTAAAAAAAAATCATCTTTTAAAAGTAGACCACAGTGAAACTTTAACAACCAGTGTACTATCAGTGAGTGATTATCAACATAAGATGTAGGATCAAACGTAGGCCGTTCAGTCCATCTGCTCTGCCATTCAATGTGATCGTGGTGATAATCCTCAACTCCACTTTCCTGCCTTATTTCCAAAACTCTTGATTTTCTTACTGATTAGAAATCTGTCAATCTCAGAATTAAACAGACTTATGATCTAGCTTCCACAGTCTTCAGATATTTTATTTCATTCCTTCTTGACCCTGAGAATTTTGAATACTGAACCCAAACTGTTAATTTCTGTGTGTGGCCCACAAACCGCAGCTCTTCCTTCTCAGACATCAGTTCAAAACGCAGAGCAGGGGCATTGCAAATGAGGACACATTTTTACCTAACAACACTCTGGCTTCCCTGCAATGTTATTATGATGAGCACATCTTCATGGAAGGGGAAGGGAAAGAATCAAGAGGTTAAACAGAGGCAATAAAGGGAATTCAGTCTCTCCTCTGGACCTTGCAATGTAAAGCACTGAGACCAGGGACTTGATTTTTAGTTCATGTCAGGTCCAGGTGTGAGGTAGGCGGATTCTAAAAATAGTCCCACTGGCCAGCACGCCAGGAGGTGTTCTTGTGGGAACCATATCGTCTTTTTTTTTAACCCTCTTTGATTGTCACCTTGATTTATGTGTTGAATCAAGTTTCTGTTACATTTGAAGGGCCTTCCATGTCTTTTGATCATATTGAGGAAGCTAGGTGGGAGGACCCAAAATGGCTGCCATTAGTTGTAGTTGCGATCAAAACTACTCTCTATGCTACACACTGTGCCAGCAGTGAGGGTGAGCAACACCTCCACCCACACTACTAGCCCTGCCATCCACAACCCTACTCCCAGTGCTCTTAGAAATTGTGAAGTGTACAGTTCTTTCTGTAAAGGAAGTAATTATCCTCAATCTGAGACTCAACACATGGAACAGTTAAAATGAGAAATTCACAGTATAGTTACGGACCTGTAGACACAAGCATGGTGTCACTGTGGGGTTTACTCCATTGGTGATTGTGCCATTCTGCATAGATTCCATTATAGAAACCATACACCACCCATTTCATTTGGCAAGTCTGCCAGTCTTGCTGATTATTGTAGATAAATTCACAAAAATACCTTTCTATAAATGCAAACCTTTAACTCTCTCACACAGGTGCTATTATTGTGGTTACTCTTTCAGCACAAGGCATGATGTTCATTTGAAAGTTTCTTGCTGGGGTTTTCAACTAAGGCTGATGAATAAAGGAGAAACGTAAACAAGGATGAGCTCTCTTTTTTTTCACTCTTCCGAAGGTGGTTGGTGATTAAATAAAATTTATAAGTACATGAAAAATAAGCAACTTGTCTTTGACTATACTTCCACCAAATCTTACATTTTGCTTCATGTGATAATTTACAATGTGTTATGTGATAAAGCTTAAGAGGAAATTCAAACTTCCAGTTATTAGCTGAAAGGATGACATCAAGATTTCGTGTCTTAAAACTTTAAACATAATAAATGACTAAAAACACTAGATACTGAACACCATTATCATTTTGTAGGAAACATATACATTAAACGATAGAAATAAATGATCCCATTTCACTTATCACACAGGTCACTGTCCACTGACTTACAAATCACACTGCTCATAGTTTCCATTGAGTTGCTTTTTATTCTTTCAACCAGATAACTTCAAATCTCAGAACTGATTTACACTGACTGAGTACTGTGTGTGGTTCTGGTCACCATGTCATAGAAGGCAGCTCACCATCACCTTCTCAAGAGCAACTAGGGACAGGCAATAAATGCTGGCCAGCCAGCAACACCAAAGTCCTACGAGTGAATAAAAAAAACCTGAAATGACAATAACCCATGAATTTGCTATAAGGTAATCCAATAACATGAGGAAAATATGTGTAAACAAGCACACATTTACAAACTTCAGTTAATATCAGGCTGTTAAAAAGCAAACCAAGAGCTGAAATTTTGTTTTTATTCAAAGGGTAAACATATAAACCAAAAGGTTATTTTCAAGCATTATATGACCTCAGTGAGATGCAGGCAGTGTTAGTGAACCTACTTTGGAAAGGTTATTCACACATTGGACAGGGTACAGAAGAGGTTGGGATGATGGCTAAATGGTTAGCACTGTAGCCTCACAGCACCAGGGGCATGGGTTTAACTCTACCCTCGGGTGACTGTGTGGAGTTTGCACATTCTCCCCGTGTCTGCATGGGTTTCTTCTGGGTGCTAAGGTTTCCTCTCACAGTCCAAAAACATACAGGTGAGGTGGATAAGCTCTGGGGGTTCAATGTGGGGGCTGAGTGGCCTGCTTCCACACTATAGGGATTCTATGATTGAAGGACTATATGGTTAATCTCAACATTTAAGCAGATGTTGTAAAAAAAAAAGAACTATTCAAGATTTTTTCCCCTCTTGGGAAAGAGAAGATTGGGAGAGGATATGATAGCTGTTTTTTAAAATGATCCAAAGGTCTCAACAAATTGGATCCATTAAATATTTTTACTATGTATGGAATTTAGGCACAAGGAGTCAAATTTACACAGCAAGGACAAGAAAAGCAAATTGGACATTCAAGAGGGTTTTTTTTTCACTGAAAGGATGTTGCATATGTGGAACAGATTACTGATGCAAAAGCAAAAACAGAAATTGTTGGGAAAACTCAGCAGGTTTGGCAGCATCTGCGGAGAGAAATCAGTTAATGTTTCGGGTCCATTGACCAGTCCTCAGAACTGGCATCTTTACATTACTGACACACTTGGTGGAACAAAATTTTTTAATATGGTTCATGGTGGAACTAGACTGGTCCTCATCAAGAAATGGCTAACTCAGGAACTTAGACATGCACCAAGGTGATATTGTGGATAAGTAGTCTAGCTTGATCTTAGGCCTCATCCTGCTTATTAGTGTTACTAAGTTACCTCCTGATGCCCATATAGCTATCCACATATTAAAATTCCTTAAATTTGATGTCATTGTAATCTTTGGTAGTCCTTCAGCATTGAGAATGACTTGAATCCATTCCAGTTCAATTCAGTCTGCAATAGCTGTTGAGTCTAATGCATGAACTGCAGACTTGGTCACGAGGCACAGTTGATTTTTGAGAGATTAAATAGAGGACACTTTGACTCTGCATGTTCCAAACAAAGTTTCTTGATGTGTTCAATGCCTTCTCTTTTTGATTGATCACAGATTCCATACAGTATGGAAACAGGCCATTTAGTCCACACCGACCCTCCAAAGATAATCCCACCCAGACACAACCCCCTACCCTATCTCTGTAACCTTGCATTTCCTATGGCCAATCCACTTAACCTGCTTTGGACTGGGGGAGAAAACCCACACAAACACAGAAGAATGTGCAAACTCCACACAGACAGTCACTGAGGGCAGAATTAAACCCAGCCTAGCCTGTGAGGTAGCAGTGCTAACCGCTGAGCTACTATGATCACAAGCTACAGTATCACAGAGGTATGTTTGACCACTACAGAGATGCTTTGAAGTCATACCTAAAGTGCTTCAGTTAATCCTTTTGCAGCAACCTAATTTGAACAGATATCAAGTTTAAGAATAACATGCCCCATCCAGAGGAGCTCAGGTAATTACAATAATTCATTCCTGTGGGACTATTCAGTCATTCTCCTTTCACTCTATAATCTGACCCAAAAGCACTATTAGCCTTTATAGTCCTAAGGATGGAAAATAGTTTACAAATAATACACCCAGCATCAGAACAAATTGTGTATGCTATATCATAGCAAGAATTGAAAGGTTAAGTTTGAGGAAAGTTTACAAATATTTGGGTTCAATTCAAGGAGAAATATCAGGCAGACTCCTACCCGAAATGTCGATTTTCCTGCACCTCGGATGCTGCCTGACCTGCTGTGCATTTCCAGCACCACTCTAATCTTGACTCTAATCTCCAGCATCTGCAGTCCTCACTTTTGCCTATCAAGCAGTGACCAGCCAATTCTAAAATGCACTGATATCGTTCACTTTTAGTCAAATTTTACAGAAAAGGAAACACATAATTGGACATACACTTTAAGACTGAAGCTCAAATGCCATTTTGCTTTTGCAATTGTGATTATGTTTGTCATCATGGAGAAAGATGATGCTCCACAGAAATAAAGTTTGTTTTGAAAAGCCAGATATTTTCAGTGTTAATTATGAACATAGTACATCGTTATAAACACAGCTGTATTGTATGTATTGAGTGCTTTTAAGAGTTTTTACAGGAACACCAACTTTGCTGGGGTGACACAGACTATGAAGATAGAATCAGAACAAGTTTTGTATTTCCCCATTAAACTATGCTTGCAAGGTGTCTAGAAATTGCTGATAATTTTCAAAGGAATGACAGTGAACCTGACAGTTTTCATCAGCGCACATCTGTTGCAAAATCTGGGCTGTCCAGATATCAGCTTTAGGTGGATGACCAACCATTCATAGATGTTGGCTAAACCTAACCCTTTAGGTAAAATTCTAGAATCCATTGTTAAGGATGAAATTTCTAAATTCTTGGAAGTGCAGGGTTGGATTAGAACAAGTCAGCATGGATTTAGTAAGGGGAGGTCGTGCCTGACAAACCTGTTAGAATTCTTTGAACAGGTAACAAGTTGGTTAGACCAGGGAAACCCAGTGAATGTCATCTATCTGGACTTCCAAAAGGCCTTTGATAAGGTGCCTCATGGGAGGCTGCTAAATAAGGTGAGCGCCCATGGTGTTCGAGGTGAGCTACTGGCATGGATTGAGGATTGGCTGTCTGACCGAAGGCAGAGAGTTGGGATAAAAGGTTCTTTTTCAGAATGGCAGCTGATGACAAGTGGGGTCTTGCAGGGTTCAGTGTTGGGGCCGCAGCTGTTCACTTTATATATAAATGATCTGGATGAAGGGACTGGGGGCATTCTGGTGAAGTTCACTGATGATACGAAGTTAGGCGGACAGGCAGGTAGTACTGAGGAGGTGGGGAGGCTGTAGGAAGATTTAGAGCTGAAAATGTGTTGCTGGAAAAGCACAGCAGGTCCAAGGAACAGGAGAATCCATGTTTCGGGCATAAGCCCTTCTTCAGGAATGAGGAAAGTGTGCCCAGCAGGCTAAGATAAAAGGTAGGGAGGAGGGACTTGGGGGAGGGGCGTTGGAAATGTGATAGGTGGAAGGAGGTCAAGGTGAAGGTGATAGGCTGGACACCACCAAGGATATATTTCCCTCCCCTCCCCTATCAGCATTCCAATCAAGACCACTCCCTCCGGGACTCCCTCGTCAGATCCACACTCCCCACCAACCCAACCTCCACTCCCGGTACTTTCCCCTGCAACCGCTGGAGGTGCAAGACTTGCGCCCACACCTCCCCCCTCACCTTCCTCCAAGGCCCCAAAGGAAACTTCCATATCCGCCACAGATTCACTTGCACCTCCACACACATCATCTATTGCATCCTCTGCACCCGATGTGGCCTCCTCTATATTGGGGAGACAGGC
>NC_057723.1:80068259-80084901 GCF_004010195.1 Chiloscyllium plagiosum
GCTGTTCTTACACTGCTAAATGGACCTCTCTAACTTCAAATCTAATGCTGATCTTGCATTTGTGTATCACCTGTGTAATCCTGTATGAAGCACTCTGTCTGAATAAAGAATAATCTGTCTGTGTGTTATGATGCGTCTCTACCACCCACAAACGAAACATTTCATTGCACTTAGTTACATGTGACAACAATAAGTAAAATCACATGTTGTACATGAGTCTGAAAGGGTCTATACTGATTGAGTGTTATAAGGACAACCCACAGTGACCATGACACGGTGGGAGGGTCTGGGTGGAGATTTTGGTTCCAGTTAGGTAACAGTTCTCAGGGCCCTCATATATCGAGAATATTGTAAGTAATTGGAGTTATAGGATTTAGTGTAAAAATGTGGTGTTTTTAGGAAAGTTTAACAAACATACATAATTTGTTAATCTTACACTATGGAAAAAAGGCCAATGTTTCCTTTCCAAAACAATCCACATAAACGAAGCCATCTTGTACAGTCGCACAGCCGCACTGATTCCCAAGACAGAACCACACCATTCTATGGGTCGCAACAAAAAAAACTGCATTAGAAACACTTACATTGTGCTGGAATTGAAGTATAAATAATTCAAAAATATTAATGAATAATGGCTGGATTTTTAATAAATTTACAAATAAATATTAATGTTGTTTTGTTTTATTGAAAAGGCTGTTAGTGTACAAGACAGAAGATGTCTCCAGTCTTTTCTCAGCTAAAACTGCCTTTGAGACTTAAAGTCACACATACAGCAATGATTAGAGGCCTGTCATTCTGAGACAGAACAACAGACAGAGCAAAAAATAAAGGCAATTTATGCAGATGGGAAAGCCAATTAAACTAACCATGCACACATTATGAGCAGGTTGGTGTTAAACAGTAAGTTTTAATTAACATTGAGCACTGGGCCAAATCACCTTGACCTCCTTCCACCTATTGCATTTCCAATGCCCCTCCCCCAAGTCCCTCCTCCCTCCCTTTTATCTTAGCCTGCTGGGCACACTTTCCTCATTCCTGAAGAATGGCTTATGCCCGAAACATGGATTCTCCTGTTCCTTGGATGCTGCCTGACCTGTTGCGCTTTTCCAGCAACACATTTTCAGCTCTGATCTCCAGCATCTGCAGTCCTCACTTTCTCCTGTAGGAATATTTAGACAGTTTAGGAGTGTGGTCCAGAAAATGGCTGATGAAATTCAACGTGAGCAACAGTGAGGCCTTGCACTTTGGAAAAATTAATACAGGCATGGACTATGTTTTAAGCGGTGAGAAAATTCATAAAGCCAAAGTACAAAGGAATCTGGGAGTGCTAGTCCAGGATTCTCTAAAGGTTGACTTGCAGGTTGAGTCCATGATTAAGAAAGCAAATGTAATGTTGCCATTTATCTCAAGACCATTTGAATATAAAAGCAGCGAAGTGCTTCTGAGATGTTATAAAGCTCTAGTTAGGCCCCATTTAAAACACTGTGTCCAATTTTGGGCCCCACACCTCAGGAAGGACATACTGGCACTGGAGCATGTCCAGCGGAGATTCACACGGATGATCCCTGGAATGGAAAACCTAATATATGATGATTGGCTGAGGATCCTGGAATTGTATTCATTAGAGTTTAGAAGGTTGAGGGGAGATCTAATAGAAACTTACAAGACGGCTTAGAAAGGGTGGACACTGGGAAGTTGTTTCTGTTAGGCAGGGAGACTAGGAGACGTGGGCATAGCCTTAAAATTAGAGGGGGTCGATTAAGAATGGAAATGAGGAGACATTTCTTCAGCCAGAGAGTGGTGGGCCTGTGGAATTCATTGGCACGGAGTGCAGTGGAGGCTGGGACGTTGGGTGTCTTCAAGGCAGAGATTGATAAATTCTTGATCTCGCAAGGAATTAAGGGTTATGGGGAGAGTGCGGGTAAGTGGAAATGAAACACCCATCAGTCAATATTAAATGATGGAGTGGACTCGATGGGCCGAATGGCCTAGCTTCCACTCCTATGTGTGATGGTCTTATGGTCTTTTCCCAGGATGTGGAAATGCTGGTGTTGGACTGAGGTGGACAAAGTTAAAAATCACACAACAGGTTATAGTCCAACAGGTTTATTTGGAAGTACAAGCTCTGCTCCTTCCTCAGATAGCTACTGAGAGCTTGTACTTCCAAATAAACCTGTTGGTGGATAACCTGGTGTTGTGTGATTTTTAACCTTTTCCCTGGGTAGGGGTTGCCAAAACTAGAGGGAAGGTTTAGGTTGAGAGGGGAAAAAAATTAAAAGGGGACCTAAGAGGCAACTTGTTCACATAGAGGGTGGTGTGTGTATGGAATGAGCTGCCAGAGAAGGTGGTGGATGCTGGTACAATAACCACATTTAAAAGGCATCTGGATGAGTACATGAATGGGAAGGGTTTAGAGGGATATGGGCCAAGTGCTGGCAAATGGAACTAGATTAATTTAGGCTATCTGGTCAACATGGATGAGTTGAACTGAAGGATCTGTTTCAGTGTTGTACAACTCTACGACTGTAAAACTGACCGGCAATGCCACTTAATGGTCAGAGTGTATGACTGCAGGCTGAGTCTTCAGGGTGGAATATACAAGAAGGAGAGGTTCTTTGTTAACCTTGGGCTTTGCCCTCGACAATTGTAAATACGGAGAAAGTGAGGACTGCAGATGCTGCAGAGTCAAAGTCGAGAGTGTGGCGCTGGCAAAGCACAGTAGGTCAGGCAGCATCTGAGGAGCAGGAGAGTCGATGTTTCAGGCAAGAGGCCTTCATCAGAAGTCGTAACTACTACCTACTTAGTCAAATCAATTCTACATCGGTGATCATAAAATTTATGTTTCCAATATATTATTCACCAAAATTGTTCATAAAACTGCTAAGTACTGATTAAAAAGCAACCAGAAAGCAGTGGAAGACCAAACAGCAATTCAACTCAGCTCCAAGCAGTGGGTGGCACAGTGGTTAGCACTGCTGCCTCATAGTGCTAGGGACCCACGCTCAATTTCTGCCTTGGGCAACTGTCTGTGTGGAGTTTGCACATTCACCTACAATCACAAAGATGTGCAGGCCAGGTGAACTGGCCATGCTAAATTGTCACATTGCATTTTGGGGGGGGAATGGATCTGGGTGGGTTGTTCTTCGAAGGGTCGGTGTGGACGTGTTGGGCCGAAGGGCCTGTTTCCACACTGCAGGTAATCTAATCATCTATTGGAAATGATTGTAATAGTGCAAGTCACCATCATGTCACGAGGCAATTGTTCTTCGAACGGTCGGTGTGGACGTGTTGGGCCGAACGGCCTGTTTCCACACTGCAGGTAATCTAATCATCTATTGGAAATGATTGTAATAGTGCAAGTCACCATCATGTCACGAGGCAATTTGTTGAGACACTTGGGTCTTTTTTTTATCATGTTATCACATTCTCTCCCAATCTTCTATTCCCCAGTGGGGGAAAATAAAAAAAAGTCTTGGATAGTTAATTCTTTTCTTTTGAAGCATCTTCCGAAACGTTAAGATTACCACCATGCAGAGCGAAATGGACTGCGGGGAACATTCCAAGATCAATCAGTTTGTTACAAATAAAGGCAAATTTGCAGCGCTGTAAACCCGAGGGCGTTTTGTAGATTGACTTATTCACTTGTGAGCAACCACAGTGCCACTGAAAATATCTGGGAGAATCACAGAAGGTGACAATGAAGTGTTTTTTTTTTACTTTCTTCCTTACTGGGACATTTGAATCCACGCTTCCTTGATATTTCAGCTGTGTTCCTCTTTCCATTATTGTGCTCCGATTGAATTAGAGACGGACAAGCGCATTAAATAAGAGCGAGACATCGCAAGACGGGGCTATTAATGTGATCTCAACAATACAAAATGGGCAGTCTTACTCCTGGTTTGTACTTAATCCCCAATTCTGCAGCAACGTGAATTGCATTTCGTAGACGCGAACAGGAAAACGTTCCACCAGCTCATGGCACTGGATATCATTTAGTGTCTGAATATTTGATTTATGCTGAAATTTGCAGAAGTGACAATGCGCTGACGATATATGTATCACGCCCGGGTTACATTGCTACTCATTTTGCAACATCGCTGCTTCCATCGCACTCTAATGGAGACAATGTAGATGTACCTACATTCGCATTAAAATTGAAACAAGACACCAGAAAGACCAATGCTATTAGAAAAACTAAACCGGAAATAAGTGCAGTAACGTGGGGGAATTAGCTCAAATGGTAGAGCGCTCGCTTAGCATGCGAGAGGTAGCGGGATCGATGCCCGCATTCTCCAATGTCTGCTTTTAACAATCATGACCTCCCTTCTATTGAAAACTTTGACATTTTCTGTTCACTTCTTCTTTCATTTTGCATCTGCAAGTTGTAGGTTTAAGTGCACCAGCATGCTTGTTTGTAGAGTAATTGAGGGATTTCTTCTGAAATCAATATAAAAAGCACTAATCTTTCAGTAGTTTACCAAGAATAATCGAGGGATTTCTGAATTCAATGTGAAGAACAGGATTGGTTCTTTTTCGGTGGTTTACCAAGAGTAATTGAGGGATTTCAGAACTCCGTGAATAACAGAATGTGTACTAACTTTTTCAGTAGTTTATCAAGAGCAACTGAGGGACTGCTTTTCTGAAATCAATGTAGGAAGCACCATGCTTCCTAATTTTTCAGTAGTTTGTTAAATCTCTCCTCTCAGGATAGGCTTTTAATAAATATATTATCGATATGATTACCCCCGATAAGATCATTGCCCTCAATACTAGCTGTTCTTGTCCTTTAATGACACAAATAGCACTATTTGCTTGCTAAAGTCAAAAGTCATATGACACCAGGTTATAGTCCAACAGTTTTATATAAAATGACAAACTTTCAGAGCACTACTGTGTATCTATGCCGATCCAGTTACACACTAGAAAATTACAATATGTTGGCACCGCAACCTGATATGTATACGTGGAGATAAGTTATTTAATGTTATACTTAATGCCGCAACAAGTTCAAATTGCCACCATCCCTTTGTATTATTCCAAAAAAGACGCTTTCGAAAGCTTGTAAGGGTAAATGCATTTCTGAAGGTGCATTACATTAATGCTGCATTGTCACATGGGTCATGGATTTACAAATCCCTACCAACTTTGCGCCACGCTAGTCACCCCGGAAGTATTTTAATGTTTCTATTTTTAAAGTAGGTGTTTTAGTTAACTTTAAACACTTTCATAATACACCATTGATAGATGTTAAAATGTGATAACAAAGTTATCACAAATTTGCCCCAGTTCATAGAGTCATAGAGAGGTACAGCACTGAAACAGATCCTTCAGTTCAACTTGGTAAAAACAAAGACTGCAGATGCTGGAAACCAGATTTTGGATTAGTGGTGCTAGAAGAGCACAGCAGTTCAGGCAGCATCTGAGGAGCAGCAAAGTCGATGTTTTGGGCAAAAGCCCTTCATCAGGAATACAGGCAGAGAGCCTGAAGCGTGAAGAGATAAGCTAGAGGAGGGTGGGCGTAGTGAGAAAGTAGCATGGAGTGCAATAGGTGATTGGGGGAGGGGATGAAGGTGATAGGTCAGGGAGGAGGGTGGAGTGGATAGGTGGAAAAGAAGATAGGCAGGTAGGACAAGTCATGGGGACAGTGCTGAGCTGGAAGTTTGGATCTAGGGTGAGGTGGGGGAAGGGGAAATGAGGAAACTGTTGAAGTCCACATTGATGCCCTGGGGTTGAAGTGTTCCGAGGTGGAAGATGAGGCATTCTTCTTCCAGGCGTCTGGTGGTGAGGGAGCGGCAGTGAAGGAGGCCCAGGACCTCCATGTCCTCGGCAGAGTGGGACGGGGAGTTGAACTTGTCCGTGCTGACCAGATATTCTAACATAATCTAATCCCATTTGCCAGCACTTGGCCCATATCCCTCCAAACCCTTCCTATTCACATACACATCCAGATGCCTTTTAAATGCAGCAACTGTACCAGCCTCCACCACTTCCTCTGGCAGCTCATTCCATACACACGCCAGCCTCTGCGTGAAGGTGTTGTCTCTTAGGTCCCTTTTATATCTTTCCCTCTGACCCTAAACCTATGCCCTTTAGTTCTGGACTCCCTCACCCTCGGCAAAAAATTTTGTCGATTTATCCTATCCATGCCCCTCATGATTTTATAAACCTCTGTAAGGTCACCCCTCAGCCTCTGGCGCTCCAGGAAAAACAGCCCCAACCTACTGAGCCTCTCGCTATAGCTCAAATCCTCCAACACTAGCAACATCCTTGTAAATCTTTTCTGAACCCTTTCAAGTTTCACAACATCCTTCCAATAGGAAGGACACCAGAACTGCACACAATATTTCAAAAGTGGCTTAACCAACGTCCTGTACAGCCACAACATGACCTCCCAACTCCTATACTCAATGCTCTGACCAATAAAGGAAAGCATACCAAACACTTTCTTCATTATCCAATTTATCTGCAACTCTGCTTTCAAGGAACTATGAAACTGCACTCTTTGTTCAGCAACACTCCCTAGGACCTTACCATTAAGTGTATAAGCCCTGCTGAGATTTGCTTTTCCAAAATGCAGCACCTCGCATTTATCTAAATTAAACTCCATCTGCCACTCCTCAGTCCATTGGCCCATCTGAACAAGATCCTGTTGTACTCTGAGGTAACCTTCTTCTCTGTCCACTACACCTCCAATTTTGGTGTCATCTGCAAACTTACTAACTGCACGTCCTATGTTCACATCCAAATCATTTATATAAATGACGAAAAGTAGTGGACCCAGCACCGATCTTTGTGGCACTCCACTGGTCACAGGCCTCCAGTCTGAAAAACAACCCTCCACCACCACTCTCTGTCTTCTACCTTCAATCCAAATGACTAGTTCTCCCTGTATTCCATAGCGCTAACCTTGTTAACTGTTATGAAGATGTGGGTATACTGTACCTGTAAAGAGTTAAAAGCAACAGAACTACCTGACAGAACCAAATGTTCTGAAAAAATATATAATGTAATATTTGGTAGAACAACTTGATTAGCTAGTTGCCTGGAAATGACAAAACAGATTTGAATTAGGCCAAGCAGTTTAAATTGTACCCGAAAAAAAAACCAAACTCCAATCCAGTTTGAATTTAGCATATTGACAATCTTAAAAGCCAATGACACAAACTGATCCTTTGGGGGTGTAAGACTGGAGAAAATTGAACAGTTTAGAGAATCTGGTTTCCAGCATCTGCAGTCATTGTTTTTACCTTAGAGGAGAACTGCCAAGCCAATGACATCTGCACACTGCCCAGAAAATAACTCTCTAAAAATGTACCTTTATCAATCCTGTGAAGCAGGATCCCAAAGAAGAAGAAAAAAAATGACTGAAATACCAAGAAGTATGAAAGCTGCCTGGTTTTGAACTAAGATGTTTTGTTTTATAAATCGTAATCAGGAGTTTTATCGGACAAGTATTATAGAAGGGAAGGTAAAAGATAGCTTAGAGTAAGGACTAGTAAATAGTTGTTAGTTAATTATTCTCTGTTATACATTAAGAAATAAAGTTGTTAATTTTTACCTTAAATAGTTCTTGGCCACTTGAATTTTTACAGATTGCTGCATGGGATAAATCTTTTCTGTGCTGTTGGTTTTAAATTAAGGAGTGTTTACCCTGTGTTGTAACAGTTTGGGAGCTTGTCTGGGATTTGAACTGGTTTAGACAGATTTGAATAGATTTGGGGCATGAAAAATCCCAGCAGATTTAAACACTTGCAGGTTAGTGTCTTCGATCTTTAAATAAAACGTAGGTGAGACAATTTGTTTAATTTCAATGACTTGGGGTTTATTAAAAGTGAGAGAAATGGCTCTTAAAATTGCTAAAGAGGTTCTGGGATTTAAAGAAGAGGCTCAAATTTGACAAGAAAGTTAAGTAGGAAAGTAATTGACCATACTTTTAGAATTAGCAAATATGTTAAATTTGGGTTTAACTAAAGACAAAAGTAAAGCTGAAATTGTAAGGAAATTACTTAAACACGTAGGTGTGTCAGAGAAACAGACAAGTGCTGTAGAGATAGAAAAACTTAAAATACAATTGATGAAAATGGACTTAGAACATAAACAAAGGGAGAGAGAGAGAAGAAAGAGAAAGACAGAGAGGAGAGGGAGAGAGAAAGAGAGAAGAAAGAGAGAGGAAAAAGAGAGAGAAAAGAGAGAAAGAGGAAAATAAGAGAGAGTGTGAGAGGAAAAAGAGAGAGGAGGTTCTTAGCTGAGCAGAGAGAGAAGAAAGGAAGAGACAAAAAGAGAGAGAATCTGAACTTGAGAAGTTGGGACTTAGTAAGCAAAGTCAAGATAACAGGATGGAGATTAAAAGAGAATATTGTGATATATGTCAAAACTCTGCCAAATTTTGATGAGATGTTGAATCCTTCTTTATTTCATTTGAGAAATTGTCTCGGCAGATGGAGTGGTCCGAGGATTTATGGGTAATGCTAGTTCACACTAAACTGGTAGGCAGAGCTAGTGGGGTATTTGACGCACTGTCAGATGAGGTGTCAAGAGATTATGAAGAGGTTAAGCAGGCCATTTTAAGTGCTTATGAATTGGTACCAGAAGCATATAGACAGCCGTTCAGAAACATAAAGAAGGAACCAGGTCAAACTTATGTTGAATTTGAAAGAATGAAACATAGTCATTTTGATCGATGGGTACGTGCTTTGAAAATAGATAAGAATTTTGATGCTCCAAGAGAGATTATTCTGCTAGAGGAGTTTAAAAACTCACTTCCAGAGATGGTAAGAATTCATGTGGAGGAACATAAAATTCAGGAATTGAGAAGGGCAGCAGAATTAGCAGATGAGTACATGTTGGTACATAAGACAAGTTTCCGGCCAGAATTTTGTCCTGTGAGGGATAGAAGTTGGGAGAAGGGGAGATCCTACATGATGAAATTAACAGTAGAGAGCACTGGTAAGATTTTACCACAGGTTAAAGAAGCCCAAGAGGGTGGACAGGAGGTGAAAGGCCTCAGGAGTTTTCACTGTAATGGAGTGGGACACAGAAATTTACAATGTCAGTGGTTTCAGAAGGGCACTGGGAAAAGATGTTTTCACTACCAGAAAGTGGGACACTTAAAGTCACAATGCTGGTGGTTAAGGAAAGGCACTATGGGAATTCATTTGGTTAAAAAATGCTTAGCCAATGGCATTAGTGAAGGAGACCCCAAGAAGAGCTCAGAAGCTGCAGGTAAGTGCATAACCTAGGCAGGAGCTGGGTATGGAGTTAGTACCTGATCTCTACAAAGAATTCACCTCTGTGAGTAAGGTTTACTCAGAAACAGTCAGAAAAAGTGCCCACCACCAACGTCTGGCTCACTGGTCTATAGTTCCCTGGCTTTTCCTTACCACCTTTCTTAAATAGTGGTACCACATTAGGCAACCTCCAGTCTTCCGACACCTCACCTGTAACTATCGATGATACAATTATCTCAGCAAGAGGTCCAGCAATCACTTCTCTAGCATCCCACACAGTTCTAGAGTACACCTGATCAGGTCCTGGGGGTTTATCCACTTCTATGCATTTCAAGACATCCAGAACCACCTCCTCTGAATTGTGGACATAGTTCTAGACACAATTTATAAGATTCTCTTCAAAGTCTGTGCACCTAATTCAGACTGGTCTTACTATGCTCCCCCAACCAGTATCTTCCCACTACCCAGTTTAACTGACACAGGTTGGAGGGTTTGATTTATAGGAGAGGCTGAATAGGCTGGGGCTGTTCTCACTGCAGTGTCAGGGGCTGAGGGGACACCTTATAGAGCTTTGTAAGATCATGAGGGGCATGGATAGGGTAAATAGCCAAGGTCTTTATCCCAGGGTAGGAGAGTCCAAAACTTTTCTAAACTCCAGTGAGTTCAGAGCCAATCTACTCTACCTCACTTCATAAGACAGTCATTCCATACCTGAGTTAAAAAAAATCACACACCACCAGGTTATAGTCCAACAGGTTTATTTGGAAGCACTAGCTTTCAGAGCGCTGCTCCTTCATCAGGTGGTTATGAAGCAGGAGCACAAGACACAGAATTTGTAGCAAAAGATGTCTCATATGACTGAAATGATCTATTGAACGAACCTAGAATCTTAAGTCTTTCATGTTTTAGAATGGGTTTGCTGGTATAAGTTCCTTAATGTGTAAATCCTCCAATTCATGGCCTCCATACCTGGTAACTACCTCACTTATTAAGCAAACAAGAGGCAACATACATTTCAATGGGAGAAATCCTGCCATCTATCTCACTGAAGGAAAAACCACGAAAGTCTTCAAAAAAGAATAGAAACCTATCTTCCTTCACAGACAAAACATCTGGTGTTGGAACTGCGCATGAGCTGAATGCCGTCGCCCACCTCCTGCCGTGAGTGAACATGCGCACAGCTGTGCTCGGTGTTCGATTTGATGAGGGGAAAGATGAAGGGGGTCGGGACTGCGCAGGCGTGACTTTCAACTCCCCCACCCCTTCCCCCGTTGATCCCGAAGCCCAGCCCCGCCCCTCAGGGTGCGCATGCGGAGTGAGGTCACTGGAACGTGGACGGCCGTTGGACGGGATCGGCGGCGCGCTATTTGAAAACAAAGGAGTCGTTGGCGTGTGGCGCGCAGGGTCGGGTGTAGCTGGAAACGCGTTCTTGTCCGGTCTGTGGCAGCCTGTGTGGGACCCTCATCGCTTCTTGCTTGTACCATCTCATCCGACCTCAGGTACAGTCCGAATGGCAGGAGGGTGCTTTGTTCCCCGCGGTGGAAATGGCGGAATGGCTGCAGCTTCCTAATGTGGTGCATGGCGGCGTCCAGCTTCCTGCCGGGGCGATTTGTCAATTGCTGTAAATCTTACACATTCCTGGAAGTTAGCAACTCGGGCAACAAAAAATAGACAATTCCACCTCCTTTCACCCCCACCCCCTCTCTCCCTTTACTTCCTTTTCCCTACCCCCTTTTCCCCTCTTCCTCTCTCTCCCTCCTTTTGATTTGGAGACGCTGGTGTTGGACAAAGTTAAACATTCCCCAACACCAGGTTATAGTCCAACAGGTTTATTTGGAAGCATTAGCTTTTGGAGTGCTGCTCCTTCATTTGTTCAGAAGAATTAAGGACATCTATTCTTAGTGTCAATGAATTGGTGGAATGGATGGCCATATTTCCTCTTGACCCTGAGGGCTGGAAGCTGTTGGATAACTGAATTTCTGGTTTATATTGAAGACTCTTAACAGACCTCAGAATCAATAAGAAAATAACTTGTAATTTTAATAAGCTGAGTGGAATATGCATGTAATAGAACAATCCTGATACATTTTCATGTATGTATATGACACTGAGCAGATTTGAATTTATGAAACTCAGTTCCCTAATCTTGATTGTTTTGAAATGTGAATGTCTCGTTTACCCTTTACAAACTAGGAAAGCACAAAGGCTGACGCTGAGTTAGTAAGAAAGTTGGAAGATGTTCATATGTGTGAGAGAGAAAACATTCTTCCTAAATTACATTCACTGGCCTAAGGATTCAAGGGACACTGAGAGAAATGGGAAGAGACAGGATGGTAGCTGGTGGAAAGGTTAACCTTGTGGTCTGATTTGACATTCACCTCTTGTCATGGATTGAATGTTCGTGTGTTCCCTGGAGCTTGAGATCTGGGAATGTTAAAATTTAATTTGCATCTAAGATTATTTTAAAAGAAAAAGCCATTTTGTAGGACTAGGCATGTTAGCTAAGTAAGGTTACCTCATGGCCTTTTCCACATAGTTTAGACAAGACTCTTGTTATGATATACTGTTAAAAGGGAAGTTTACCTAGCCAAAGGCAATTGACCATTTGGCCTGGTTTGATCAGGGTTTCCCACTTTGTGCATGTAGCTCAATTAGTCAAGAGTACTCAGACCTGGCAATTAGTTTCTCTTGAGTGTGTTGCTGGAAAAGTACTAGGCAAAAGTGAGGACTGCAGATGCTGGAACTCAGAGTCTAGATTACAATGGTGCTGGAAAAGCACAGCAGGTCAGGCAGCATCTGAGGAGCAGGAGAATTGATGTTTCGGGAAAAGCCTTTCATTAGGAATGAAGGCCTCAGTCCTGATGAAGGAATCCAGCCTGAAATGTCAATTTTCCTGCTCTTTGGATGCTGCCTGACCTGCTGTGCTTTTTCAGCAACACAGTCAACTCTGATCTCCAACATCTGTAGACTTCACTGTCTCCTAATTAGTTTCTCTTCCTCTACAAACTTTTGCCATTTTATTGCTGCTTATCTGATTAAGGACATGTGGTGTTTCTGTAATTTTAGTAATAATTTCTATTTAAAGTCAGCTTGTGTGCAGCAATTAGGAAAGTAGCCTGCGAGAGTTCTCATAGGTAAGAGCTGGCACTGCTACTCTGCTAATGGTTTTAAAATTTTAGCTCCAACCTAGCTTGTAGGTATGTATGTTTATAGTACAACATTGATACCATTGGTAAATAAAGGTAATAATTTAAACTAAACTGTCTGTAAGAGTTTTATATTCCTGACTGCCACAGGATAATCCCTGGGACGAACCAAGAGTGACTTACAGGTTGAGTCTATTAGGGATTCCCTGAGCCGTCTCGAATAGGTACTTTAACAGAAGGAGCATTGAGTATAAGGATAGACAAGTTATGCTGGAGCTTTATAGAACTTTAGTTAGGTCATACTTGGAATGTGTGTGCGGTAGTCACCACACTACCAACAGGATATGGATGCTGTGGAGAGGGTACAGAAAAGGTTTGCCAGGATGTTGCCTGATATGGGGGATTTTAGCTGCGCAGAAAGGTTGGACAGACTGGGTTGGCTTTTGCTAAATGCGGAGGGTTGAGGGGTGACCTGATAGATCTTTTTAAGATTGTGAATGGCATAGATAGACTGGAAAGTATGTGGCTTTTTCCCAGGGTGAGGGGTCAGTTACTGAGGATATTAGTTCAAGGTGTGAATGGGAAATTGAGGTGTGAGGCATATTTTTCACACACAGGGTGGTCAGGATCTGGAATGCGCTGCCAGAGGAGGTGGTGGAAGCAGGCGCAATAGCAGCTTTCAAGAAGCACCTGGTCGAATACATTAATCGGAAGGGAATAGAGGGATGCAGATCTTGTAACTGCAAACAGTTTTAATATGGAAGGGCAAAATGTGTTGGTGCCGATTTTTGAGGGCTGAAGGACCTGTATTTGTACTGTATTGTTCTCTGATCGACATGGACAAGATTGATCGAATGTCCCCCTTTGGTGCTGTCTTATAGTCATCAGCACGCAAACTGAACCTTCGGTCCGACCAATCCATGCTGATCATAATCCAAACCAAAGTAGTCCCACCTGCCTGCTCCTGGCCCGTATCCCTCAACTTTTCCTATTCATGTACTTCTCCAAATGTCTTTTAAACATTGTATCCATATCTACCACTTCCCCTGGCAGTTCATTTCACAAACGAACCATCTTCTGTTTAAAAAGAATTGTCCCTTGTTCTTTTTTTTAAATCTCTCTCCTCACCTTAAAAATATGCCTCCTAGATCAGCTCTGTGGTTCTATTGCCCTTTGGTGATGGCGGTTCTTAATGGCTTGGTGTATTCTTTTCATCTGTTTGGTTCGTCTCCTTTCTGAGCCATTAACAATTGGCCAAGTTGCTTTAAGATTTTTAAGCTTCCAAAATAGGATGTATGGAACATAGCTGTTGGTTGGTTGGTTAGTTCTTTGTTTGTTTTTGAAAATTTTAATCAGATTTCAAATTCTTAACCATGATGATTTGGATTTGATTTTACATCATGCTGATTTAACAGTTAATTAGTCTAAGATTATATTAATTGCTGAGTTATCTCATTCTGCATGGGCTGTTGTGCTTCCCCTTTTGGAGTGTTGATCCCTGGGTTTGTTTTCTTTTATTGCTGGATATTTATTTCTAAGAATTGTAGTTTCAAAACCTTTATAAGTAGTAACTGCAAACACCACTGGAGGTGAAATTCCACACCAGGCCAATGTGGAAACAATTTGACAGCAAGGGGCCACCTCAAAAGAAAAGGGAAGGAAGTGACCTATAAAATAATGCCCCTTGGGTTTGACTATTCTGCCCTAGGGCAGGGCTTTATTTAGACTGAGATATAAAGAGTCACTTAAGCTGGTTTCCTGAATACTTGCTTCTCACTGAGCCTTGCCTGCTAGGTGACCCTGTCAGCAAATCTTTGGCAAGCTGTCTGTGGTTTTCTGAGCATTAATTTTTAATAGTATGGAAAATTATGGGCACCATGCCTGCAATTTGTGTCTATTGTACAATTGATAGTGTGCACTTGTAATGTTGGCCCTTGAATTATGAAACGTGTGTTTTATTTCTGATTTTTTTCCACTCAATAGAATAGCTTTATTTTAGGATTCAAAAGATTCTTTTACAGAAGAGTTCAGGCGAGTACAGAACCTGCATGGCGAATCACAAAAATCAACCAAATTAAGACTCCTGCAGCAAAGAACATGAAGTTGGTGTTCTGCATTTCTATGCACTTCTGTATCTCTGGGTAACTGAGTTCATTAGCATGAGAGACTGATGTCTGACACTTGTGATGACCCATGGATATCACTTCCTCCAGAGTGATAAATATAAGGTTATGCATTCCTTTGCACTCTTACGAGATTAATTAAGGAAATTTGTGCTGTCCCTCTTGATGGTATTTTCAGTAAGTTTTTGCAATTTGGGTCTAATTGTTACCCATTGCTGGTTTAAATTCTATAGGCATTTCAGTCAAACAATATTTAACTGGTGAGTTTCCAAATATCTGTCTGGCAGAGAGATTGGACATGCAGCACAATTGATTAAATGAAACTCCTTTACATAGAAATCATTGATATAAATAGTTTTATTTTTAGTTTTCTGTGTTTTTTTTAACTATCCAACTTGTCAGTAATGAACTTCAGTTATTTTTGTGCGTGAAAATCTAGCTTGTATATGGCTAAAGGTGCTTCAGAATCAACTTGGGCGTTTCAGATTTATACATTTTTGACATCCTTTGTTGAATCTTGTATTTTCCTGCTGTGTCTTTCATGCCATGTGACAGATGTGCAATCTAGCAACAAATTGTGACATGAAGAGGGCAATGAAAGGCAGTTTTGAGACGATAATAATGCATCCTGTAGCTGTAAAGGTATACTTTGCTTTTGAGTTCAGATGGAATAACTGCTTGTTACCTTTAGTGATAGATTGATTTGGTCTGTTTTAATTTGATTATTATTAGTTTGTTTACTATTAGCAGTTGAACTATACAGACCATAAGAAATAGGAGTAGTCATTCTATAAGATCATGGCTGATCTTCCCCAAGCCGCAACCCTTCTTTTGTGTCAGCTCCTCATAGCTACCCCTCCCAATTTTCAAAAATCTGTTTCCTCTTTAAAGACTTTGTGATCTAACCTCTATAATTCCCTGAAGTAGAATTCCAGTCATTCACAACTCTGAGTGATGACTTTCCTTCACATCTCAGTTTTCAATGAGTTGTAGAATTAGGGACAATACCACCTAGTTTGAGATCCTCCACTCGACTAAACATCTCAACATAAACCCTTGTCTTGTATATTTTAATAAGATCATCCCACATTCTTCTAGAGTCATAGCGATGTACAGCATGGAAACAGACCCTTCGGTCCAACCTGTCCATGCTGACCAGACATCCCAACCCAAACTAGTCCCACCTGCCAGCACCTGGCCCATATCCCTCCAAACCCTTCCTATTCATATACCCATTCAGATGCCTCTTAAATGTTGCAATTGTACCAGCCTCCACCACATCCTCTGGCAGCTCATTCCATACACGTACCACCCTCTGCATGAAAAAGTTACCTCTTAGGTCTCTTTTATATCTTTCCACTCTCACCCTAAACCTATGCCTTCGAGTTCTGGACTCCCCGACCCCAGGGAAAAGCCTCAGGTGACTCTGTGTGAAGTTTGCACATTTTCCCCGTGTCTGCGTGGGTTTCCTCCGGGTGCTCTGGTTTCCTCCCACAGTCCAAAAATGTGCAGGTTAGGTGAATTGGCCAAGTTAAATTGCCCGTAGTGTTAGATGAAGGGGTAAATGTAGGGGAATGGGTCTGGGTGGGTTGCGCTTCGGCGGGTCGGTGTGGACTTGTTGGGCCGAAGGGCCTGTTTCCACACTGTAAGTAATCTAATCTAAACTTTGTCTATTTATCCTATCTATGCCCCTCATAATTTTAAACCTCTATAAGGTCACCCCTCCGACGCTCCAGGGAAAACAGCCCCAGCCTGTTAGTTTCTCCCTGTAGCTCAGATCCTCCAACCCTGGCAACATCCTTGTAAATCTTTTCTGAACCCTTTCAAGTTGCACAACATTTTTCCGATAGGAAGGAGACCAGAATTGCACACAATATTCCAACAGTGGCCTAACCAATGTCCTGTACAACTGCAACATGACTTCCCAACTCCTGTACTCAATTCTCTGACTAATAAAGGAAAGCATACCAAACGCCGCCTTCACTATCCTATCTACCTGCGACTCCAATTTCAAGGAGCTATGAACCTGCACTCCAAGGTCTCTTTGTTCAGCAACACTCCCTAGGACCTTACCATTAAATGTATAAGTCCTGCTAAGATTTGCTTTCCAAAAATGCAGCACCTCGCATTTATCTGAATTAAACTC
>NC_057723.1:80086732-80126774 GCF_004010195.1 Chiloscyllium plagiosum
GGTCAAGCTTTGCATCTTCTCTAGTAGGTACATCCACATACTGAATCAGAAAATTGTCTTGTACCCACTTAAGAAATTCCTCTCCATCTAAACCTTTAACACTATGGCAGTCCCAGTCGATGTTTGGAAAGTTAAAATCCCCGACCATAACTACCCTATTATTCTTACAGATAGCTGAGATCTCCTTACAAGTTTGTTTCTCAATAATGCTAATAAGTAAAAGTCTAACCTGTTTAGCTGTTCTTGATAAATCAATGCCTTTATCTCAGGAATCAGCCAAGTGAATCTGTTTTGAAAGTTTCCAGTGCCAATATATCCTTAAATGCAGAGACCAGAATTTTACTCAGTACTCCGGGTGTAACCACATGAATCTCCTGTACGCTTGTAACAGGACTTCCCTATCTTAAAATGGTGTGGAGGTGCCGGTGTTGGACTAGGGTGGACAAGGTCAGAAGTCACATGACATCAAGTTGTAGTCCAACAGGCTTATTTGAAACAACAAGCTTGAGCACTGCCCCTTCGTCAGGTCATTAAGTGCTCAAGCTTGTCGTTTCAAATAAACCTGTTAGGCTATAACTTGACGTTGCGGGTCTTCTGACCTATTTCAAACTTCAAAATGAAGGCCAAAATTTGATTTGCCTCAATTAATTGTGGCACTTGCATACTTATCTTTTTTTGTTTCATGCGCAAGAACTTCAAGATCTCTCTAATACACCTTTTGGGGTTTCTCCATTCAAATAATAAGCTACCTTTTTGTTCCTTCCCCATCTAGTATATGACTTCTCCGTTTTTTGCATTAAGGCCCATCAGTTAAGGTTTTGCCCACTTGACCTATCTATAGCCTGTTGACGATTCCTTATGTCCTCCACGCAACATGCTCTGCCCTCTATTTTTGTTTCATCAGCAAATTGGATATATTATACTGGCCCCTCCAAGTCATTTAATGTGCATTGGAAAGAATTGTGGTCCTAGGGCTGGTCCTTATGGGACTCCTAGTTTCCAACCTGAAAATGACCAATTAATCCCAACTGTCTTGTGTGATGACCAATCCTCAATCCATGTTAATACATTACCCCCCATACTGAGTTCCTTTGTACAGTAGCCTTTCTACGTGGCATTTTATTGAATGTATTTTAGAAATCCAAATACAGTACATTACTAAATTTCCCTGTTTCAACTGTGCTTACTATATCCTCAAAGAACTCCAGCAAATTAGCCAAGCACAATTCTTTTCCAGAAAGCCATAGTGACTCTGTTTAATTATGTCAAAATATTTTGCTATTTCTTCCTTGGACTCTAGCTTAATTCCAACAACAGGTGTTAAAGTAATTGACCTATATTGTCCTGCTTTTAGTCTCCTTTTCTTGAACAGGAGTGACAAGCAACAGTTTTCCAGTCTGCTGGAACCCACCTGGAATCTACTGCCTATCCAATTTCTACAGTGCTTCTTTTTAAAACCCTCCGAAACAAACTATCAGATCTTGACAGCTTGTCTGCTTTCAGTCCAAAGATTATAAAATATTTTGCCCCAGGTGATGAAAGCTGTTCCAACGCCTTTCCTCCTTAGCACTTCCTTTTCCAAGGTTTTTGGGATGCTTATAGTGCCTTCTCGCATGAAAACTGATGGAAAATATTGATTTACTTGATTTGCCATTTTCCTGTTCCTGTTATCTGACTTGCATCTTCCAAGGGTTCCACACCCTTTAGTTAGTCTTTCTTTTCTTATATATGAATAGAAAGAGTTTATAGGGATATGGGCCAAATGCTGGCAAATGGGATTGTAATAATTAAAAATACCGGTCAGCATGGACGAGTTGGAACAGAAGGTCTGCTGTTCATAACTAAAGCTCTTTACCTGTTAAAATTCTGGCTGTTTTGTTCTCATTTTTGCCGATTCCCTTTTCTTGACTAATTTTTCTCCTTTCTTCAAGAAAACCAGGAAAATCTGAAGTTTGTAGTTTGATCAGCTGGGGTGACCATGCAGGCCAACTTCAGCACAACTTGGGTTAGGGCAAAGGGAAGACTAGCCAGGACTTTCTCTCCTGGTTACCACATTTGTAGACATGTCTGGCAAGAATGGAGAACCACTACTTATATAAGATAGCAGATGTGCATGTGGAACAATACACGATTACCTGGCAACGCATGCAAGTATAAGCCATTCAGCCTTGAAATTTTTCAGCATTGTTAGATAGTGACTGTTCTGAGTCTTGTCTCCATTTGCTTGGCTTGGTTTCATTCTTAATGCTCTTGCCTAGTAAACATGCAACTTGGATTTTTGAGGAGAGAGTTCTAGTTTTCCACTATTCTTAATGCTATTGTCAGTTTGGTTCAGGTGGTATCAATCAGTCATTGAACCCACAACCAGAAATCATAATCTAAGATGAAACTTCTGGATGATGCCACACTGAAGAGAAACTGCATTGTCAGAGGTATCTTCTGTTAGTTTAGACATTAAACTGAGACTCTTAGTAGTTCAGTTGAATGTAAAAAATTGCACTTAGTTGGCACTGTTAACTACATGCAGGAAAGTCCTGACATGGCCTATTCCTCCCTCAACCAATGTGTCAAGTATTTTAATATTTATTTATTATTTAGCTGAAACATTAGTCTGACTTCTCTCCTCAGATGTTGCCTGAACTGAGTGTTTCTAGTGGTTTTCTAAACTTTTATTTGTATTGTTTGTGGGACTTTACTGTGTACAAATTGCCTGTGATGACCCAGCTATTTAACAGCAGTGTTTGTATTATTAAATAGAATGCATTACTTGTGAAGCAATATGAAATTTAGGAGAAGGAAGAAACTCATGCAGATTTGGTGTTGACAGAGCGTATAATTAGAAAATACAAAAACTGATATGTATGGTAAATAAGTTAGACATGAGTGAACAAAGATAATTCCGATTTGGGTAATCTTATTCCATTGGGTTTGAAAGTCCTGGAAGATGTGCTAATAAACCTTATTTCCACATAATTACAAGAATTTTCAGTTCCATTTTGAGAAAGTACAGTTATTTTGCCAATTGTGAATGGTTCATTTCCCTATCAGAACATATTTGTTCCCCAAAGCTTTCTCATTAGTTAAATCCAGTGTCAAAGTAAATGTGAACTCTTTAACTAAGTACAGCCCTTTGCTTTGGAGGGGTCAGTTGCTGGAAGTAAATGACTATCCTTTTTCTATGGATTAGGGCAAACTTTCAAAATGCAGAGATTTCATTTTATCCCTGCAGGAAATGTTAGATTTCCTGGTGGTGGAATTATTCTAACGTTCTCTGCAAATTACTGCTTCCTCTTTCAAGCATCTTAATTTTGTAGATCAACAAAATTTGGTATATGAGTAGATGTTGTCTGGAGCCTGGTTTTTCTCCTTAAATTGTGTGGTGATTGATCTAAATGGAAACTGAGCAACATCTGGTTTGACTGAAGACTGTCGCATGTAAAGTCATTCTGTTTAGTGTGTGGAGTGCCTGGGCTTGTTCTTGTATGCGTTGTAATTTTAAATATAACTATCTGGGCCACTGGCAAATAGGAAGCTTGGTCCAGCCTACCTAAATTCAGTGAGTCAGCTAAATGAGCTTTTGAACAATACAAATTCAGTTCATAACAACTGGTCTCTGTTTTGACTGAGAGCAGTGAAATTTCTGCAAGCATTTCTGGAAATCATTTGTTAATTGTTCTGCTGACTCCAGGACTCTTTGGATTTCAACATGACTTTAGTCTTTAAACAATATCAAATTATTACATTTGAAATCTGTATTTCCCACTTCATTCAACATTCAAGAAATAATGTCTAAATTATTCTTGCAGTTGACTGGTATGTTCAGGACTCTTGAAGAGCTCTTTGCTGTAAGCAATGCACAGCTGCCTGAGTTTGTTGTAGTTTAGCCCCTTCCCCCACTTCTCTTTTTCTTCTCTCTCTGCTCTCTTTATCCCTACACTCCCCCACCTCCTGTCTGTGTAGGTGCTGATCTATGGGATTTATAATTCCACAGATGTCAGTAATCTTCGAGTAACTCACTGGCTGTTTTTCTTGAGACAATGATTAATCACCACTGTAGTCATGCTATCATAATGAAATTAATATAATAGCACCTTACAGACATAATAGGCCAAATACTGTATCAGCTGTGTGACCAAGTGGAGAGGTGGAATCCACTCTTAGTCAGTTGTGAAAAGTATTTAATTAATTTTTAGCATGGAACTTTTTGATTTAATTAAAATGATTTTTCTGGGAAGTAAAGGATGCAAATCAAGGTTTTCTTGAGTGAATCTTTATGAAAAAGAGGGGGATATAAAATTATAATGTAACATTCAAAGACTGGTAATAAGTTCAAAAGGGCAATTGTCTGACTGCTGTAGACGGGGTGAATAAAACGTTTGCAGTTCTCTAAATTCTTTGGAAGTTTGAGGTGTTGGATTCTGAATCAACAAACCACTGTTAACTCTCTCCTCAGCTGTAGCCAGATCTTGGATTTCTTAAAAAGAATAGGCAGGTGAGTCTTTCATCTCCCAATATGCAAAAATTTCATTTATGTGTATTAAACAGCGGGTGCTGTCTTGACACCTATTTAGTTGCCTTGTTTCAATGTCCTAAGATGAAAATTGATTTCAAAAATGCAGATGCAAATCAAAAAATGTTGGTCCATACAAGGTCTCCAATTTAACAATCGGGTGATACATGTTAACATTCGCTTGTCCGTTTTTACCATTATTGTAAAAGCCTCTTCAAGTTGAAATACAGACTCCCATCTGGAACAATTGCAAATCCAGCTGAATCTGTGGAACAAAACAGTTGCAGTTGCAAGTCTAAAGTGACTTTGGAAATTAGAGCTGCATAGTTATACCCCAAATCCCAATCTTTCCTGTTCTCTTTACTTTTCTCCCACCAAGTAGATTTTTTTTTGAATACTCCTATGAAATCTGTTTCCATCATCCTTATCAGTAGTGTGTTCCAAGTTTTAACTGTTGCTTAAATATACAATTTCCCCACTAGGTCTTTTGGTAATTATTTTAAATCTCTAGTTATTTTATGATTTCTAGTTGCTGAATCAGCAAGAAAGACTCTCTCTACATGGTTCTTTAACATCTTTCCTTTGTCTAAATGCCGCTATTAGGTCTCTGTTTAACCACCTTTTGTTTTATTTATTCATTTTGTGGCTTGTGGGTGTCACTGGCTGGCTAGCATTTATTGCCCATCCCTAGTTGTCCTTGAGAACATGGTGGTGAGCTGCCTATTCAGATGAGGGGAAAAATAGTTTTTCCAATTTTTTTTCAGTGTCTCAGCTTGGAAATGCCCTAGTAAACTGCCTTTATATCATCACATTCCGAGTGTTGTCTGCATTTGTACCATACTCTGAGACCAGTCAGTGATTTGTAAAGACTTGACTTCTGTGTCTTTGTATTTTATGTCCTCATTTGCAGAGCCAAGTATCTATTATGTTTAACTGCCATGTTTGGAGTCATAGCACAGAAACAGTCCCTTTGGTCTTTTCCATGCTGACCATGTTTCCCAATCTAAACTAGTCCCACTTGCTTGTGTTTGGCCCATATCTTTCTAAACCTTTCTTATTCATGTATATATCCAAATGTCTTTTAAATACTATAACTGTACCTGCATCTACTCCCTCTGTAGTTCATTTCACGTGAACACTGTGTGGGGAAAAAAAGTTGCCCCTCAGATCCCATTTAAATGTTCTCCTCTCACCCTAAATATATACCCTCTAGTTGTCAAACCCTTGTGAATGTGCAACCACCAATCTCTCTGGACTTGCATCTCTCAAAGTTGCACCATTTAGATTATTTTGCCTCCTTGTGCATAAAGTTACCTTTAGCCATGTTACATTGTATCTGCCCATTTCACCATTCTGTCCTCTGAAGGCATGCTGATAATTACCTCTGTATTAGCAACATTGCTAGGTTTTAAGGTCACATTAACAAGGAAGTAATTGTCTGAATAAATCTGAGTGGGCAGCCCTTTTTATTCTTCTGTTTGGATTTTTATTTAATCATTTTTTTTGTGTGGGATGGGTGTCGCTGGCTAGCATTTATTACCCATCCCTAGTTGCCCTTGAAGGTGATGGTGAGCTGCCTGTTTGAACTGCTAGAATCGGGGAAGTAATCTGATCGAGTCCTTTCTGCCACCTGTCCCTCAATTATTTGCCTATCCAATTTACCTTAATACTGTTAATTTCTTGTGCATTTCATTTGGGATGAAACTTGTGCTGTATTGGGTTAATCTGTCTTAGCTGCTCTGTAATTCATGGTCCAAATGAGAACTTGTCCTTGACAATGGATGCATATCATTTCTGGCATTAGGCCAAATGGCCTCTAGTTCACAGATTTATCCGTTGCATCTTTATGTAAAGAGAATGTAACCAATCGTGGTGCATAATTCCCATATTCAAGAAAGATTTAAACTTGTAGGTAGAACTTCTGTTATTAACATCCCTTTTGTTAGCATTATCTCGCCACCCTGCAGACACTCTGCCTCTATTCCTGATGAAGGGCTTTTGCCTGAAACTTCGATTTTCCTACTCCTCGGATGCTGCCTGAGCTGCTGTGCTTTTCCAGCCCCACTCTAATCCAGAATCTCGTTTCAAGCATCTGCAGTCATTGTTTTTACCTAGCATTTTGGAATGCTGAACTGGATGGTTTGTTGACTTTGTTAACTGTATGTCCTTTCTATCGTATTTCTCTTGTGACAGTAACTCCATTGTTTTCTTTCATGAATACTGATCAAAGAACTCATTAGGATGGCATGGTGGCTCAGTAGTTAGTACTACTGCATCACAAGGCCTGGGACCGGGGTTCAACTGCAGCCTTTAGTGACTGTGCAACCTACACACACACTTTTCTTCCATTGTCCAAAGATGTGCGGGTTAGATGGAATAGCCTTGGGAAATGCAGGGTTATAGGGATAGGGTTGTGGGGTGGGTCTAGATGGGATTCCTTGTGGAGGGGAAGTGTGGACTTGATGGGACAAATCGCCTGCTTCCCCTCTGTAGGGATTCTATGATCACTTCCTCTGACATATCAATATACTGAACTATAGAGGTATAATAGTTTTTACTAGTATAGTAATTCAGGCTTTGTCTAACTTCCAGAGACAGGAGTTCAAATCTCTTAATATCAGCTTTGAATTTTTCTTGTGAGAAAATGTATCGAGTGGAAAGTAAACTAATGTTGCTCGTGAAACTGGGGCAGTTATAAAAAATCCCCATATTCATTTAATATCCTTTTTGTTTTAAGGGAAAGTCATCTGTTGTATTTGTCTGTTTTGACTCATTTGTAACTTTAGCCCCTAGACAACAGTTGTTCTCTTTATCTTCTGAGAGAGACAAAAAGTTTGTGCAGAGATAGTCAATAAATGTTGTTGGCCTTGCCAGTGTTGTTCACATCCTTTTAGTTCATAAAGAAGTTGTACAAAACTATTAATTCATCCTTCAAGGATATGATTTTAATTTGTTAAAGCTGTTGTATTTTCGGCACTGTCTATCATCACAATGTTGAGGGGGAGGATTTTAATTGTACAGTTTGTATCTTCCTACAGGGACAAGGCTATAAAGGAAAGCAAATGGCAACAGGACTAATTTCTCCAAATGTACTTTCCGATGATGATGAGGTTGGCGTTTGGGAATCAACTGCTGTTGATACGTTAAATGGGGCCATTGTGAAAAAACAATTGTTGCCAGAACTCTCTGCCATTTCACCTGGCACCATCACACCAAAAAGCGATGATGCAGGGCGAGCCCCTGTAGAGATGGTTCCAGAAGATAGAGTGAAGGTTTATCTCCGGGTTAGACCATTCACAGAGTCTGAGCTCGAGAAAGGAGAATCGCAGGTCAGTGGCAGACTGCCGAAAGTTTGTTTTATATTGTTTTTCAATTCCATGCCATGTTTTTTTTTTAAATATATGCATAATTAAACTGAGGCCCATCTGTTTTCTCAGACACAAGAGATGCTTTGGAGGAACAGCAGTTTATTGGCCAATTTTTTTTTTAACCTTCAAAATCAACACGACTATTTGATTATTTGTAATCAACTTTATGGAACCTTGCTTTTTGCAAATTAGCTGCCATGCTTCCTAACTTGTAACAATAAAGACGTGTCAAAAGTACTTAACTGTGAACTGCTTCAGGTTGTCCCATGGTTGAAAAATATGCAACAGTTTTTTTTAAACTATCTAATTGTAAAATTAGAAATACTGTTACTCTCATTCCAATATTCTAAAAATTCTTTGTATTGCTTTGCTTCATTTGAGATTGAAACATAGGAATATATTGAACTTACAAATATGAAAACAGACCATTTCGCTAATCTTCTCCACATTAAAATAGTTGTACCTTTCACCCACTCTGCTCCCCTTTTGTTTCAGCTCCTTTTCCCATCATCCATCTATTCCATTTGATCTGCAATATTAAAATAGTTGCTGCCTCAACCACTGACTTTGGATAAATCCCACAACCCCTCAACTCTGAAGAAGGTTCTGCCCTCTGCTGGAAATGTGTTGCATAATTTAGTTATTTCTATATCCTCAACTTTGTTCTGAACTACTGGAAAAATATATAACTTTATCTCTCTCTTCTATAATTTTAAACATTTTCTAATGCATAGCCCCTTAATATATAAAATAAAGAACTGCAGATTCTGGAGATCTGAAACCTAGAAGACCAATTTGTTTTTGACCCTTAATGTAGTGCTAGTCAAAAAATACTTGTCTCCTCCATGTTCACTTCCTCATTAGCAGGCAGTATCTTTAATTAACATCACCTTAAACGTCTACTTCCTTCACAATCAGTGTACAGCGGCAGTAGTGTGTGCTACAATAATTTACCAAGTCTCCTTTGACAGCACCTCCCAAACCTTTAACCTCTGCAATCCAGAATAACAAGGGCAGTCACTATTTGCAATTTCCCCTCCAAACCATACACCTTTCTGACTTGGAACTGTAGTGCTGTACCTTCACTTGTTGCATCAAAATTATGGAGCTCCCTCACTAATGGCATTATGGATGTCACAACACCAGGTGGATAGTAGTGGTCCAAGAATTTATATCATACAGGTCAATCCACTTCTCGTGTTCAATCCAGGGAATGGGGTGATCCTGAGAAATCCCCTCTGGTCAATTTGCTATTAACATTTGTTGTTCAGTTGGACCTTTAGCTTAGTATTCAGTTCAGTTCCCGCCTCAGGCGACTGACTGTGTGGAGTTTGCACGTTCTCCCCGTGTCTGCGTGGGTTTCCTCCGGGTGCTCCGGTTTCCTCCCACAGTCCAAAGATGTGCAGGGTCAGGTGAATTGGCCATGTTAAATTGTCCGTAGTGTTAGGTAAGGGGTAAATGTAGGGGCATGGGGTGGGTTTCGCTTCGGCGGGTCGGTGTGGACTTGTTGGGCCGAAGGGCCTGTTTCCACACTGTAATCTAATCTAATCTATTCATCTGATTGACCTTTTAAGTATGCAACTAGCTATAATTTGACATACTTCCTTTTTAAAGGCATTTTATCTTTCCTTTTAAGTGATTTTCTCCAATTAAGTATGGCTTTGGATCTTGTTGCTCGTAGATTACCACCAGAATGGGCACAATATATAATGAGGCTTCACTTTTTTTTTTTAGGTGTTATAATTTCTGAAGTTAGTGAATTGTTTAATTAAATCAAAAGTTCAACTCTAATAACACCAAGCCATATAAACAAGGTATTGTTATCCAAAAAGGGAAACTACATTGTGACTGAATCAGTTCTTTACCTTCCTTCTCTCTTCAGATTCTCCCAGAATGCCTATTGTGCTAACATAATGAAGTGGTACTTCAAGTGAAACCAATCTAATTTAAACGTTAGTACACCTAGCTTTAAATTTTGGAAACAGTTGTTCAATTTGGATTTATTTTTCAAATTTCCACAGGATTGTGTTCTCATTGAGGGTTTCGAAACGCTTTTACTGCGAGCTCCCAAAGACTCATTCGCCATGCGGAGCTCAGAGCGAGGAATTGGCCAGGCTGTACATAAATTCACCTTCTCTCAGGTTTGAAATATAAATTTAAGTATTTATATAAGTTGTCAAAATTAAAGGTGAGCCAACCATTGTCAGTATATTGTTACAATTAAATTGTGATTGACTTGCGTGATTTTGTTTTCTGCTTTTGTTACAAGGGAGCCTAATTTAAGTGAGAACATAGAGGGGGATGAAAGTAATTGGACTACATGAGAGTTCAGTGAAACGTGAATGTGTGTTGTATGCAGTACATTCCTTTAATGCAGATTATCATCTGTATCTTTAATTCAGTGAGGTTTGATTTGGAGGGTGCCTATTTTCAAAGGGTTATAGTGCTGAAGGAATGATATGAAGGGATTTGAAACAAGGGTAAACACTTTAATATTTTTGAGGCCAAGCATCTGACAAGATAAAATCAGTGGGAAGGTCTAGAAGTGTGGTGAGATACAATTGACTGAAGTGATTGATGTCAATTATTGGAATTGATTGACAAGTGATTATGAACTCCACAGATCAAGTTTTGGACTTCCGAGTAAAGAGTTAAAAGAATGACATAGCAAGATTTCATAATTTGATCATAGCGTTTAGCCATAGTACTATCTTTTTGTAGGCAACTTGTCATTTACATTAGAGGGACCATCATCGTTTAGATTTGGCTCATGCTTCACTGTGGGATTATAGTCCACAGTGCTTAGGCCCCAGCTATTTCATAACACCATAATGTATAGGAGCTGAATTAGGGCATTTAGCCAATTGTTTGTTCCAGCTTTTGATCATGGCTGAAATGTCTCCCAATTCCATTCTTCTAACCCTTGATCCTCTTCTAATCAAGAACCTATATATCTCTGTCTTAAATATACGCAGTGACCCTCCAGCAGTACACTGCCCTGAGCATGAGCAATTGTTGACCTGACTGTTGGGCTTGAGTCTCTGGAGCAGGATGTTTGTACTTTGACCTCAAGGTGTGAATGCTGAAATGGGCTGCATTCTACAAAGTCCCTGAGCCTACCTTCTCTCACAATATACATCCTTTATTTGGTTGAGGGAATAAAATAATATCTCAAAGTTTGCTGACCATGCAAAACTGCATGAGACTGATAGTGGTGAGGTGGGCGTAAGGATGATTCGGGATGGTTTAGACAAGTTGAGTGAATAGGCACATATATCACATGCAGTTTAATGTGACTAAATATAGATTTGTCCACTTCAAAAGGCAAAACAGGATGGCAGAGTATTATTTAAAAGTTGATTGGGGGAAGGTTGGTGTCCTTGTACACTGGTCATTGAAAGCAAACATCCAGGTATGACGAGTTAGGAAGGCAAATGGTATGTTGGCCTTCATTGCAAAAGATTTGACTCTAGGAGCAAGGAAGTCTCTCTGCAGCTGTATAGTGCCTTGGTGAGATTACACCTGGAGTATTGTGTACAGTTTTGGTCTCCTTGCCTTTGAAAAGCTGCTAGAAGTAGTGCAGTCAATATTCACCAGGTTGATTAATTCAATCTTGGGATGGCAGTTGTGTTGTATGAAGAGAGATTAGGTCAATGAAGCCTTTACTGACTAGAGTTTACAAGAATGAGAAGGTAATGCAACATCCTAGCAAGGCTGAGCAAATTGCTTTCAGGGGTGATGTTTCCCAATGGATGGATCAGAGCAAAGGATTGTGATCTCTGGATATATAATTTTTGATTGAAATAAGGAGAAAGTTCTTCCTTGAGGAAAGATGAACCTGAGGAATTCTCTGCCACAGAAGCTGTGGAGATGAAAGAAATTGATTTTTAGAAGCTAGAGATGTCATGATGTGGGGAAAATCTAATGGTCTCTCTTGAGCTGGAGGATCAGCTATTATCATGTTGATTGGTGAAGTGCCTCAATGACCCAAATGGTCTATTCATGTTCCAATGTACAGCAAGCAGTTCACAATTGTTTCCAGGTTCTGATGGGTTCCTGTATCCTGAATTCACTGACTAGTAATTCAAGCGACAGTCTCCAGACACTTCTTTCCTCAGTTTCAAGTTTTCTTGAACCCATCACCAGCAATAAAGCTTGTTCTAATTTTGTTTTCTTGCTTATACCAGAAATAATCCGTGATTTGTCAATCTTTTTTTAGGGAAGCTAGTCGCCTAAGATTCAAATTCTAATGCTTTGTGGGAGGTTACAAGGGGTGTATACTGTTGGATTCTTCATTGTGAGTTAGCATGTTTGGAAACAATAGGTGCAAAGTCATATGATCCTCCTTAGCATGTGATACATACTTGTGTCGTTGCTTACTGTATCTTAATATTAACTCATGAAGGAAATCCAATGAAATTTACTTCTAAACATTCTATGATAAGGTGTTAAATTTTAATTATGTAGGCAGCCAGAACAATATAAAATGTTGTATTAAAATATAACCATTAATGATTACAAACCATTAAAAAGATCCTGGCATTTTTTCTGACTTTAATGTATAAACTCCCAACATTTATTTTGTTTGTTCCCTCAGATATTTCCCCCTGAGACAAACCAGAAAATAGTCTTTGATGTTGTCATGAAGAACTTGGTAAAGGAAGCACTGGAGGGACAGAATCGTTTGGTTTATACCTATGGTGTAACAAACTCTGGCAAAACATATACCATTCAAGGTCAAATACAATTAGTGTCTACTCATGCACTTGATGTATCACGTTATTTTGGAGTGTTTAGTGTATGATTTTTAAAGGATCTCTTTCCATTGTAGGCAGTAGGCGTGAGAATGGAATACTCCCTCGATCGTTGGCCATGGTATTCAACAGCATCCAGGGAAAACTATATCCCAGGATGGACCTGAAGCCTAACCTGTGTAATGATGTAATTAAGCTGGATAACAAGATGGTGAGACAAGAAGAGCTGAAAAAAGTTTCATTACTTGGTGGTGCCAGAGAGGTTGGTGCTAATGTTTCTAACCGAAAACACGTGATTACAGGAGTTTAAAATGTGAATGTCAATAGAGGGGCCTTGTGTATGCCCTGTTGAACACAATGTGCAGATTGCTCCTGTCAATCTTTGAGCTTAGAACAGAAAGTATTGCACTGCAGAATGTGCTCTGGTTTCCATTTTTGTGTATTTACTTACTTTTTTAACCCGTGAAGCTTTCCATCCCTACTGTTATTGGTTCAAGAGATCTCTTTTTGTAACCTGTTATTTTATGAGGAGGTTTGGACTGACTTCCTTTTTTTTGTGAAACTTCTATGGTAGAACTGGCAGCTTAATGTTCCAGGATACTAATGCTACAGGAAGGATAGAAAGATTAGATTAGATTACTTACAGTGTGGAAACAGGCCCTTCGGCCCAACAAGTCCACACCGCCCTGCCGAAGTGCAACCCACCCATACCCCTACATTTACCTCTTACCTAACACTACGGGCAATTTAGCATGGACAATTCACCTGACCTGCACATCTTTGGACTGTGGGAGGAAACCGGAGCACCTGGAGGCAAGAGACGAGGGGGAGTGGTGTTTTTGGCAAGGGATAGCATACTTAGGGAAGATATTCCCGCAAATACATCCAGGGAAGATTTTTGGGTGGAACTGAGAAATAAGAAAGGGATTGTATTATTGGGATTGTATTATAGACCCCCTAATAGTCCAGCGGGAAATTGAGAAACAAATTTTGTAAGGAGATTTGTTATGTGAGAGTGATAGGGTGGTTGTGGTAGGGGATTTTAACTTTCCAAATATAGACTAGGACTGCCATAGTGTTAAGGGTTTAGATGGAGAACAATTTAAGTGTGTACAAGAAAAATTTCTGATTTCAGTATGTGGATGTACCTACTCTTGGGAAATGGGGAAGGTGTCCGTGAGGGAGCACTTTGAGGCTAGCGACCATAATTTTATTAGTGTTGGAAAAAGATAGACCAGATCTAAAAGTTGAAGTTCTAAATTGGAGGAAGGCTAATTTTGACTGTATTAGGCAAGAACTTTCAAAAGCTGATTGGGGGCAAATGTTCGCAAGTAAAGGAACAGCTGGAAATTGGAAGCCTTCAGAAATGAGATAAAGAGAGTCCAGAGAAAGTATATTCCTATTAGGGTAAAAGGAAAGGCCTTCAGAAATGAGATAGAGAGTCCAGAGACAGTATATTCCTGTTTGGGTGAAAGGAAAAGATGGTAGGTGTAGGGAATGCTGGATAACGAAAGAAATTGAGGGTTTGGTTAAGAAAAAGAAGGAAGCATATATTAGGTATAACAAGATAGTTCAAATGAATCCTTGGAGTGTAAAGGCAGTGGGAGTATACTTAAGAGGGAAATTAGGAGGGCAAAAAGGAAACATGGGATAGCTTTAGCAAATAGTCTTAAGGAAAACCAAAGGGTTTTTACAAATACGATAAGGACAAAAGGATAACTAGGGAGAGAATAGGGCCCCTTAAAAAATCAGTAAGACGGCCTCTGTGTGGAACCTCAGGAGGTGGGGATGATACTAAATGAGTATTTTGCATCAGCGTTTACTGTGGAGAAGGACATGGAAGATTAGAATGTAGGGAAATAGATGGTGACATCTTGAAAAATATACATATTACAGAAGGGGAAGTGTCTGATGCCTTGAAAAGCATAAAGGTGAATAAATCCCCAGGGCCTGATTAGGTGTACCCTAGAACTTGGTGGAAAGCCAGGGAAGTGATTGCTGGGCTCCTTTGTTGAGATATTTGTATCGTCGATAATCACAGGTGAGGTGTTGGAAGACTGGCGGTTGGCTGACGTGATACCACTATTTAAGAAAAGTGGTAAGGACGAACCAGGGAACTATAGACCAATGAGCCTGACGTCGATGGTGGGCAAGTTGTTGGAAGAAATCCTGAGGGATAGGATGTACATGTATTTGGAAAGGGAGGGACTGGTAAGGGATAGTCAACATGACTTTGTGTGTGGGAAATGTCTCACGAACTTGATTTGAGTTTTTTTTGAAGAAGTAACAAAGGATTGATGAGTGCAGAGCGGTGGATGTTATCTATATGGACTTTAGTAAGGCATTTGGCAAGGTTCCCTGTGGGAGACTGGTTAGCAAGGTTAGATCTCATGGAATATAGAGAGAACTAGCCATTTGGATACAGAACTGGCTCGAAGGTAGAAGTCAGAGGATGGTGGGTTGCTTTTCAGACTGGAGGCCTTTGATCAGTGGAGTGCCACAGGATCCGTGCTGGGTCCTCTACTTTTTGTCATTTATATAAATGATTTGGGTATGAGCATGGGAGGTATAGTTATAAATGATTTGGGTATGAGCATGGGAGGTATAGTGAGTAAGTTTGCAGATGACACCAGAATTGGATGTGTATTGGACAGCGAAGAAGGTTATCGCTGATAACAACGGGATCTTGTTCGGATGGACCAATGGACTGAGGAGTGGCAGATGGAGTTTAATTTAGATAAATGCAAAGTGTTGCATTTTGGGAAATCAAATCTTAGCAGGACTTGTACACCTTTAATGGTAAGGTCCTAGGGAGTGTTGCTGAACAAAGAGACCTTGGAGTGCAGGTTCATAGCTCCTTGGACGTAGAGTTGTAGGTAGATAGGATAGTGAAGAAAGCGTTTGGTATGCTTTCCTTTATTGGTCAGAGCATTGAGTACAGGAGTTGGGAGGTCATGTTGTCACTGTACAGGACTTTGGTTAGGCCATTGCATGCCATTTTCGTCTCCTTCCTATTGGAAGGCTGTTGTGTAACTGGAAAGGGGTCAGAAAAAATTTACAAGGGTGTTGAAAGCAATATGCGGAGGTTGCATAGGCTGGGGCTGTTTTCCCTGGAGTGTCGGAGGCTGAGGGGTGACTTTAGAGAGCTTTATAAAATTATGAGGGGCATGGATAGGATAAATAGACCAAGTCTTTTCCCTGGGGTGGGGGATATCCAGAACGAGAGGGCATACGTTTAGGATGAGAGGGGAAAGATTTTAAGAGACCTAAGGGGCAACTTTTTCACAGAAGGTGAGTGTATGGAATGAGCTGCCAGAGGAAGTGGAGGAGACTGGTACAATTGCAACATTTAAGAGGCATCTGGATTGGTACATGAATAGGAAGGATTTGGAGAGATATGGACTGGGTGCTGGCAGCTGGGACTAGATTAAGTTGGGATATCTGGTTGGCATGGATGAGTTGAATCGAAGGGTCTGTTTCTGTGCTGTACATCTCTAGAACGCTATGACTCTAATTGCATAGGACAAAAAATGAAGCAGGTAGTTCTTCCCAGCCAGTTTTCTGAGTATTGTACCAATCTACCTTCCCCGACCACGTATCCTGTTCCTTGTCTTCAGTCACTGTTTTGATCTATTCTGGTGTTGTTTATTATCTGCTTCAACCAGATCTGTGGGACTAAATGAACATGATACATTTTGCTCAGAAAGGAGATGTAATCAAACTTTTTGCATATGTTTTAACAATTTGGAAAATGTTTTTTGCATTTCTTATGATTTGCAAAGGCCAGCTGACCTCTACCAAAGTGTTCAGATTGGGCATCGCAGTATTAAGACCTTGACAGGATGAGTCTGGAATAGAATGGAACGTTTGTGCTTCAGATTTCCCCATGTCAAAAGTTATGTATGTGGTGTTGGGATAACTGGGTTTAAAAATAAAACTGGTCCCAAATAGAATAGCCTTCTACTTGCACTTCCTAGAGGCTGGTTAGTCTAAGTTGAATTTTTGTACTCAGAGGATTTGAGAAAGATAAAGTTCTGGGCTTCAGTAGTGTTTTCTCTTTCTCTTTGTGTAAACATTGCTTGCAACTTGATTTCTGTTTAATTTATGGGATGTGAGTGTTGCCAGCAAAGTGTGTTTAATCCCTATCCCTAATAGCCCTTGAAGTTGCTGATAAGTTTACAAGTTGAAACCCTCAAGCCTCTGTGGCAACTCTAACTCTAACTTTAACTTTAATGTATGCTTCCCTTAAACCCGTCCAGCTTAGCTCACCATTTTCTCCCGTTGGTGTACTAGGACTGAAATGACTTGAATGTGGTGTTGAGCGGAGAGCTTTATTTGTTAAACTAACCTTTTTATCAATTATTGATTTTAATTAGGAGGATCTGCACACTCCAATGAAGAAGAACATGAGCACAGAGTTTACACTGAGGGCAGCTCTCAGCTGTGATTCTGATAGTGGCATTGGGGGCATGTCCTCTGCCAGTAATTTGGAAGGTGAGGTGGTCTCGTGTTTGAAATGTCTGAGCTTTGGATCTTATGCTCAAATCGAGATTTTTGAGCAGTGATCAATTCTGGATTTTAAAAAATTTTTTCTTGAATTTCTGCTTTTCTACAGTGGTTGTGAGGACAGTCTCAAAAGTGCTGTAACAAAAGAACTTGGAGTGGCAATGGTCCTTGAATTTCAGAACTAAAATATTGCTTTTTGACATGTCATTTTTAGGGTATCCAAACTTGAGGGTGAAGAGAAAGGTCTCCACAGAATTCAATGAAATGAATCGCCAGTTAATTGTGTTTGATGACAGAGGGATGACCATTGTCTAATACATTGCATAGCCTTTCCCAGTTGTCCAATTTGGCTGTTTTGTGTATTGTATGTTTGTTTCACTTTTGTTTTTCGACATTTTCAATCTTTCTCAGTGGTCAAACTGAGACAAGTTTTAAAAAGTGCTGAATATTGCTTAAATGTCTGTGTGCAGTGCAATTGAATAAGTTTGTTTCAGGATATTACTATACTTTATTCTAACTTTCACAACAGTTTTCTGAAAGGTTCACTGTTTTTTGCCATTTCTTTTCTCTTTTTTTTTCCTTTGACCTTTCAGAGTCTGCATCCCGCTGGGCTGATCATGATACAGTTATTCTTCGTCAGGAGCAGAATAAACACTATTCTATTTGGGTCTCCTTCTTTGAGATTTACAATGAGCTCATCTATGACTTGCTGGACACTAGTCCCACTGTGAATGGCAAACGACAAACCTTAAAGCTATGTGAGGATAAGAATGGAAATAGCTATGTAAAAGGTACTAATGGCTGTTCACAATTTTTGCTTATTTTCCAGAATAGTATACTAATTCAGGTATGTTTGTTTCAATTATCTGAAAATGGAGATTGTGCTCAACCATTTTTAGTAAAAGCTGAGGATGTAATGAAATGAAAGAGAATGAGAGTTATGATGTGCTGACTCGGTCCCATGTTCAAACAATCTATCCTTGACACTTGCTGAAGCAGGATGGACTTTCAACAAAATAACTTGATTGTAATGTTATCATATTGTTTCATAACCCTACTGTCGGTCTGTTTGGGATGAGTGTGCTATAGTAATTGTGTTTTATGGTGTAAAGTTCAGTGTTGGTATTTTGGGAGATTTTGAATAAGGAGGTTATAGTAACACGGTCAAATTATAATCTGTGCAGTGATTGCTGACTGCGCATTGAGTGCGCCCTCCATATTGTGTGGCACCACCCTATGCTTAATGGGATAGATTTAAGACCAATTTAGCAACTGATGCCTCTGCAGCCATGAGGCATGCTGGACCATCATCTGCACTAGAACCTTATTCAATCATAATCCTTAACCTTGTGTCCTGGCATGCCCCTCGTCTGCCATTACCATTATACTGGGAAGTTGATGATACCTCTAATAAGGAGTCATACTTAACACAAAGGAGGATAATGTGGTTATTAATCAATCATCTAATTGGAGCTGGTTCGTAAGGTAAATATTTTCATAGAATCCCTCCGTGTGGGCGCAGGCCATTTGACCATCGAGTCAACAGCATCCCACCCAGGCCCACACTCAACCCTGTCCTATTCCTATATTTCCGATGGCTAATCTACCTAACCTACACATGCCTGAACACGAGGCAATTTAGCATAGCCAATCCATCTAACCTGTGCATTTTTGGACTGTGGGAGGAAACCCACACAGACACAGGGAGAATGTGCAACCTCTGAAGGTGGAATTGACGTGGTCCCTGGCGCTGTGGGTCAGCAATGCTAGCCACTGTGCTGCCTGATTTTCTAATCGACCTGTTCAAAGATGTTGTTGCACAGCTCTGGAGCAGGTGGGGCTTGAAATCACATCTCTTGCCTCAGCGGTAAGGACACTACTCCTGTGCCACATGAACCCCACTTCCTCAGCATAGTGTCCTCGGTCCAATTATTTTGTCTGTTTTATCATTGACCTTTTCTGTCATTAAGGTCAGAAATAGGAATGTAGCTGGGTCAGAATTGTGAAGCATCCATCTTCCCAATAGGACTCTGGGTGCATCTACACTACCTAAGCTGTTTAAGGCAACTCCACCTCTCGAGGGCAATTGTGTATCATTGTTGATGACCCCTACTCTGGATATTAGTGAAACAAATCTTTTGTAAAAGTTTTCCTTTCGACCAATTACAAATTTTTTGTTTGTTCCATTCCAGATCTCACCTGGATCAATGTGATGGATGCAGAAGAAGCCTGGAAAATACTGAAAGTTGGGCGTAAAAACCAAAGCATATCCAGCACGCACATAAACC
This sequence comes from Chiloscyllium plagiosum, assembly GCF_004010195.1. Lineage (NCBI taxonomy): Eukaryota > Metazoa > Chordata > Chondrichthyes > Orectolobiformes > Hemiscylliidae > Chiloscyllium > Chiloscyllium plagiosum. The sequence goes on from NC_057723.1 coordinate 80,106,159, forward strand.
TAAACTCCAGCAGGAGGTAATGCTTTTCATTCTGGATTCTACCTGTTCCTTCATTAAAGGCAGCCTCTGGAATACAGGTTGATTAAAATGCCCCACAACCGTTTCCTCAAGAAAAATATTTGTTCTTGATTTTTTTTTCAAAAGACTCTGATTTACCATCACATTCTGTCAACTCCTGCTGACCTCTAATCTTGTCTGCCTGATTTCTTTGCACACAGCAGGGTATTTAAACCAACATTAATTTCAAATTTGATTTAGGTGGGTGGTTTTTTGACTGAGTCAAAGTGTTGCCCTTAATCTTGATTTTCTTACAGTTTAAGAGACATCCACAGGTCATACCACCTTCACATTTTGAGAAAGGGCTATTTTTGTTTTAGATGAAATTATTTTGAGAAATGAAAGTAACTGTTTCCTATAAGATTTGGCTACTTAAAAATGCATTTGAATTATACTGTTCCTTTCTGTATCCTGATGAGCTGTGACTTTATTGTGCAAGGAAATAATAATTAGAATTTTTTGCCTTTTCTACTCCTATTTCTGCACCCTCCTCATTTTGTATTATAGCCACAGTATCTTCTCCATTCGGATCCTGCACGTGTCTGAAGATTGGAAGGCTGTTCTTAAAACCAGCGAGTAAGTGTTCATTTGTATAAATATTTTTGTTTTCTCCTGACTATATTTATTCGTGTTTGATATAAACAGAAAGTTTATGGCACAGAAGACCATTAAGTGTATTCTGCCTGTGCCAGCCACTTTCCCGCTCTTAGTCTGTAGCCCTGTAGTTTAGAATTTTGTGCACATCGATGAACTTTGTTTTTTCTTGATGTGTACTTAGTGTTCTGGTGGTGGCTTAACTGTTTATGTAACTGTAGCATAACTCTTTGCTCTTCAATGCCTATTCTTGGCGAATAAAAAGTGTCCAGTATGCATGCTGAACTAACTTTTTTTTATTTGCTTACCTGACTACCCTCTGCAGTCTGTATTTACAATCCAGATCCCCCTCTTCCTCTATTTTCCAAGGATTTATTGTGTATTTCCTTGTCTTTTCTGGCCAGTCCAAATGTAGTTGTACAGCACGGAAACAGACCCTCGGTCCAACTCATCCATGCCGAACAGATATCCTAAATTAATCTAGTCCCATTTGCCAGCACTTGGCCCATTTCCCTCTAAACCCTTCCTATTCTTTAAAAGACAACTAAATCTTTCCCCCTCCCACCCTAAACTTATGACCTCTAGTTTTGGACTCTTTCTCTTCCTCCCCCCACCCAACCCAGGGAATATGTTTACTTTACCCATATTCCTTTATGATTTTATACACCTCTATAAGGTCACTCCTCATCCTCTGATGTTCCCGACAGCCTCAGCGTATCCAGCCTCTTCCTATAACTCAAATCCTCCAACCCTGGCAACATTCTTGAAATCTTTTCTGAGCCTTTCAAGTCTCACAACATCCTTCTCATAGGACGGAGACCAGAATTGCATACCATGTTCCAAAAGTGGCCTAACTAATGTCCTGTACAGCCACAACATAACCTCCCAACTCCATACTCAATGCTCTGACCAATAAAAGAAAGCATGCTAAATGCCTTTTCACTATCCTACCTGAGACTCCACTTTCAAGGAGCTATGAACCTCTTATCTAAATCGCATTTACTCTTTTTGCCCAACTGACCAATCGGTCCGTTGGTATCTTCCTGTAGTATGGTCTGCATGGGCTACCATGGAATTCTTGAACTGCAATTTGCAGATGCAAGTGAAATTTGTTTCTGAAGAAGCAATGGAACTGTAATGGTCTTGCATCATTGGAATAATAAGATCAGCACTCTTATTGTGAGTCTTTTTACCCGTAGTCTCATCTGAAATCTAAGCTGTTGCCAAAGTGGGCAAAATGCCTCTCTTCTAGCTATAGTGATGTCAATTTCTACTGGTGCAGGATCACTTAAGCCAAAACTCAATTTGTGAGGGCTGGATAGGGGAAGATATTAACGTTTTCTGTTTAAAATAAAAACAAATATTGCGTGCAATTCTGGTCTCCTTCCTATCAGAAAGATGTTGTGAAACTTGAAAGGGTTCAGAAAAGATTTATAAGGATGTTGCAGGGTTGGAGGATTTGAGCTATAGGGAGAGGCTGAACAGGCTGGAGCTGTTTTTCCTGGAGCGTCGGAGGCTGAGGGGTGACCTCATGGAAGTTTACAAAATTATGAGGGGCATGGATGTGGTAAATAGGCAAAGACTTTTCCCTCGGGCTGGGGAGTCCAGAACTAGAGAACATAGGTTTAGGGTGAGAGGGGAAAGATATAAAAGAGGCCTAAGGGACAATCTTTTCATGCAGATGGTGGTACGCGTATGGAATGAGCTGCCAGAGGAAGTGGTGGAGGCTGGTACAATTGCAACATTTAAAAGACATTTGGATGGGTATATGAATAGGAAAGGTTTGGAGGGATATGGGCTGGGTGCTGGGAAGCGGTTGGGATTAGGTTGGGATATCTGGTCTGCATGGACGGGTTGGACCGAAGGGTCTGCTTCCATGCTGTACATCTCTATGACTCTAAAGTACTGTGGATGCAGTAGATCTGAAATAAAAACCAGTATTGGAGAAACTCCACAGGTGTTTGCAGCATCTGTGGGGAGAGAGAGAGAGAGAACTGGGTGCAATATGAAGAGTCATATCGGACTCCAAACATTGACTCTCTTTCTCTTAACGGTTGCTATCAGAATTGCTGAGTTTCTCTCTTTCTTCCCATTTCTACCTTTTAAATGCTGTTGGTATAAAAACTTTCTTTTTTGTTTGTCTTTTTTTTGAGATCAGGAACTTAAGACTTTAAATAAAAACAGCTTCATTTTCTTTACTGCAGATTAATTTTGTGTGACCTGGCGGGTTCAGAGCGCTGCAAAGAACAGAAATGTGGTGACAGGATGAAGGAGGCAACTAATATTAACACTTCTCTGCACACACTAGGCAGATGCATCCGTGCCCTTCGCCAGAACCAGCATAACAAGTACGTACCCCATGATCTTGCTCATTTCATTGCTGCAGCTCTTGCAGATTTTCAAAAATGTCAGATGGCCAGCAGATATGATCTGGTTTTGTTAACCAGAAGAAATGGAAATTAGCATAAAAGCATCAAATTTTGTGCATGTGAAGTGGAAGTATTTTTTTTTTAAATGGACCATAACCACAAAAAAAGTGTAGAAATTGAATGGGAAAAAGTTTTCAATTCTAGTTCCAGAGGATTTGGCTGTCCTGTCTTTTGCTGAGTTTTTAACGTTCTGCTCAACTGTGTACTAAGTGTCTCTGACTGTGCTTAGTGCTTGGAATGCTAGGGTGCCTTGAAACTAGTGGGCTAGTTGCACCTTCTCGTACTGTTGTGATTCACATTTGTTTTGGGTGACCAGATTTCTGAACTTTGTGTTCTCAGGTCAAAGCCTAATGTGGTGCCTTTCCGGGATAGTAAATTGACTCGTGTGTTCCAGGGGTTTTTTTCTAACCACGGGATGTCTTGTATGATTGTGAACATTAACCAGTGTGCATCCATGTATGACGAAACCTTGCAGGTCATGAAATTTTCTGCTGTTGCTAGCCAGGTAAGCAATTCCTAACTTGCTCTATATTCTGCTTTTGAAAGTCAATGAATGGTGCAAGATATTAAAAGAATCCTGTCAGATTGATGTTTGGGAGCACTATTTAATTTGGTTCTCTTCTTGCATATGTGATGTAAAATCTCCTGTGATTCTTGTAGTGAATCATTCACAATAAATTCTTTTTATATTTTTAATTTTTCAGAACAGAAATTGTGGTAAACGAGACTTGTGTACCATAATTTTGATGTAAGACATTCTATGACTATTAAAATATAGTTTAATGTACTCAGAGTGGCACAGTTTTTGAACTGGTCCTAATCCTGTAGGAGGCCAAACTTATTGGCAATACTGTTTTGTGCTTAATCTTCTATTGTATGTGTCACACGAAGCTACTTTAATCATATATATCTGGTTGTTGTCCTGTTTATTCTAGCTGATACAAGCACCTTCATCCAAGCTGTTTCCTTCCTTCCGCTCACTACTGCGTGAACATGATGGCTGGAATAACTGCAATGCTCAAACACCTCTTGAAGAACAGGAGGAATTAGATGAAGAGGATGACAGTGAAGATGAGACTGATATCAGTACGCTGGATAAGGAGGTGATTGCATGTTAGGACATAGCACTGAATTTCTGTCATGTGATTCTTGAACTTTGGTATCTCTTGAATCTTTCTGTGTATGCTAAGATTATGGCTGTACAGCTCTAGTTTCCCTCTACATAAACCTAAAGCATTCAATGTCAGTTCATCACAGTTGCATGTATAATTAACAAAATTATGTTGGACAGTGTCTTAACAGGTCATGTGTTTTGACATTTGTTGTATGATAAGTAGCTGATTGTTCAAGTTGGTAATGTTACAGTTAAAGAAACTTGGCACCTGGGTGAACGAGACCAGTCGATAGAAAGCAAACAGTGAAATAAACGGTCTAATCTCTGCAAAGCAAGTGTAAAGTTTAATGTCCAATCAGGTGCAGAAAGAAAGAATAGATATCAAGATGAATAGTTTTGACTATTTAATTTTTATATTGAATCCCCCAATAACATTTTAAGGTAAAATGATAAATGTTAACTCACTTGTAATTAACATTTATCATGTTACCTCTAAAAGCTTATAACTAGATCCTGGATGAGGTTGTCCAAGTTATATTCCCAATTCCCAAAATCATCAAGCTCTGAGATGAGCCATGAGTGGTTTCCCCTCATTACTTATCTGTCCCCTTGATTAGTTACTACAGGCTTAATTTATGAATGCTGCATTCCTCTATGGATACCTCTTTCTCCAGCCCAGTTTAATCCGTTTTAAAAGGACCTACTTTAATCAGACCTTCTTGAATTAACAGTGAGTTTCTTAGTTATTAAACATGTAGAAATAATGGAACATGTGCATAAAATGAGAAGGGAATCCAAAAAAAGTTGTCATATGATTCAGTCTCTGGATTCATTGTGAAGAATTAGGAGGATTGTCAAACAGTTTATTTTTGAGGCTTTTGCTTTAGCTGACTGAAATTATTTTTTGTTCCTATTTTTCCTTTTGAGTTGGCTGTCTGCACTCCCGGCAACAATATCCTTACCCACAATGTTGGGGTGACTGTTAGGTTGGTGTGCACAAGAGCCTCAGCCCACTGGCATAGCCAAGTGCCTGCACTCACTTGTGCATACAGGCCATTGTTGGATTTCGTCAAACTCTTGTGCTTTCGTGGGTAGGGATTACTTGAAGCTTGACTCCTGTCCAGACTGCTATCTTTTCTATTATCATGTCTGCAAACTGAACTCCCAGAAGTTCAATTCTGTTTGTGTTGCAATTCTTCATAAACATCCTTTTTTCATACATTTCAGAATCTGTACTCCCCTCCCCTCCCCTCCCCAGCCCAACCCATCCCCAATTTTGTTCGTGCCTGAAAATGAAAACAGGAAATGCTACAAAAACTCCAACAGATCTGACAGTTAGGGATAGAGACCAAGTTAACATCTCAAGTGGTTGACCTTGCATTGGAAATACACTTGCACAGATTTGTTAACTGGATCACCTTGTCTTCAGGCAATGTTCTAATATTGCTACTTAATTTCTAATACCTTTGTTGCCTACACTTATCAAAAGTTGCAAAGAACAGTTGTTCCATCTTGTGCTTTTATTATTATTTAACTGACGATGAGTTTGTGTTCCTCAGTCATTGCAGAAAATTATTGAGAGCCTGCAGCAACACCTGATTAAGGAGAAGCAAGACAAGCTGATAATGGAGAGCGAAATCAGGCAAAGTGTTGTCAGTGAGATGATGGAACAATACAACATCATGGAAAGACACTGGAGGTGGGTATTCAGTTTATAGTGTGATATTATTTATTATCTTACTCTGGCAGTATTTTAGACTTTCGTATGAAGATGTGTTTACTGGGCTCATACAATTTTGGCCAAAACTACCCATTGAGACCTCTGCCTGTGATACCTTTTCATGTCTCTGGGACATAGCAGAGTGTTTCGCAATCAAAGTATAGACACTTGCGTACAAAAGCAATTTCCATCAAGTAGAAATCTAATGAAAGATCACATCGAGAACGACTGTTCCCTCTAAGCTGCATGCTCCAGTGATCTGCATTTGCCATCGGCACACCAATCACAACTTTGACTTCTGGTTTCGAAAGTTGCAGCCATGAACAGGCCTTGGAGGTCTGTGGGCTGAAAAGAAAATTGGAAGGAATGCTAGCCAGGACACATGGTGAACTCCTTGTCATTCTTTGGAAAGTGGTGTCATGTTGTCTCCTATAACCCAATGGAATGGGTGTTTGGCTTTGATTTAAAATGTCATCTGGAATTTTCTGCAGTCCCTCAGTACTGCAATAAAGTGTAGAAATTCTGTCGCCACTCCTGGGAAGGGAGCATGTTCCCTAACTCCAGATAATCACTGAGCCAAATTGTTGTTCAGTTTCTATATCCTGGGTCTGATATGTACACTGAGCTATATTTTACAATACATGTTGATGGAGATGGTTCAATTCTACCTTCCACAATCTTTCTTTTTGAAATAGTTGCTTGAACGTGCTAGAAAGAGAGACATGTTGCTGAAGCCTTTTGTCTTGCACTCATCAAGATAAATGCAAGAATGCCAAATTTCAAATGATCGGAATAATTTCTGCTACAAGAGAAAGGGATGTTTGTTTGTTACCAAGCCTTTTCCTTGGTTGCTCAAAACTATTTGCTTCCATGACTGGACAGTATTTGCACAACAAGCTTAAGTTTTCTAATAGCTACATTGGTCAATCAGTCAAAGTTCATAATGTGGTTTATTTATTCTTGTCAGAAGTGACATATAGTTTTGAGCAGGGACCTGTTTTCTGTACACAAGGATTTAGGTTTCAAACATTGCATCTTGTTTTAGAATTACCTTGTAGCTTAAGGAGCTTAAAGCCCTAACCCCACTGTTGCTTTTGTTGAGGGAGTACTTTGGTAAATCAGTCAACTTGCTGACCAACTCTCACTCTAACTTTTAGTACAAATGTTTGCAATTGTCTGAAATGTGTTATTTTTACACTTGTCCTGATGAGTGCCAGCTAAAAAGCATGGCAAGCGTGGAATCCCTGAATCCCATCAGTAGCATTCCTGAAATACTAAAGATCGCAATCTGGAACTGCCCTGAACATTTTTATATACTAGAAAAGGATCAACATGACATGCCAGCCATTCCTTGACTTTTGTTTTATAGTCTTTAGGTTTGATTTTTGTCTTGCAAGTCTTTTTTTTCGGTCCTGTTCAGTGGCTTTTGTTCAGCTGAATGGTACTTTGTCCTTGAACACCAAAGTGAATATTATGGAGGGATGCTTCCTTAAATTGAAGGCTGTATCTTTGTGGAAATGGGGTGAAATTCAATCTGTTTTCAATCTTTCAGAGAGCAGCTTGAGGAGCAAAAGGATCGCTTAGAAGATGCCTTTGAAGCAAAGATGAAAAACTACCAAGAATATGTGAAAATCTATTATCAGTTATCCTCTGAAGAGGTTTCCGATGATTCTGGTGATGAAATGAGTGAGGGTAAAGCAATGGTAAATATTTTACTCTCTAATATTATGATGTTTAGAATAATCTGAAGCTTAAGATCCTATTTTGATTTATGGAGCAAAGTTGGAAAAACACTGAAGACTTTATGGAATTAACATTTGATAGGATTGTTTACATGGCTAGTGATTGAAGCATGATTTCAATTGTTCAACTACTTTCCATCTCCTGTCACCTTTTGTTATATTCACTTGGAGTGTGGGTATTGATAGCTGGGCCAGCATTTATTGTCTGTCCCTAGTTGCTCTTTTGAATCCCTGAATTCCATGTGCTGCAGGTAGATCCATGATATTGTTTGGGAAGGGATGCCAGGATTTTGAGACACTGACCCAAGCCCTTTCTTGGTCTGGTGGTTACCTTTTTTGGAAATCTGGGGGTTGGCACTTTTTTAAAAATTGTGTAGCTGTACTTTATTATATGATGGATGATGTCGTCTGACTAAAGACTCTGTGCTTCATTTAATATACCTTCAGAGAACTGTAGCTTGCTGGTGAATATCAGGTCTGTTAGAGATTGATCTTGTTAGCAGAGAGGGAGGTTTGTGAGGGGCAAGGGAATGGATAGCCATATCCTATGTTATGCTCACTTTGCTCTTCTGATCCTACAAAAATAGTTTTGCGATTCTCTTGCCACTACCTGGTTTAACTTGATGCTGTTTCCCAAATAGTCCTCCGTTTTATGGCATCCTACATATTTGACAGGACCTTGAACTGCATCCAGCATTGCAGGTCACATGTAATTCAAACCAACTCCTTCACTACCTAGGAGAGCCTAGTAACTATGGCAACCCTGTGGTAATCTCACCACAGCTCATTTTACTTGTCCAATCAAATCAAATGGAATTATTCAAGCCCCACTGGAAGCTATCCTTGAGTCTTTTTTCCTCTCTTTTCACCATTCCTCTCTCTCTGCCTCCAGAGATTTTGGAATTGTGCCTGATGAGCTAGACTTTCTCCTTGACTTTCAATTTTTCTGTTAATATAGCTCTGGACAAGTGAGATCAAAGAAAGCTATTAATTTTCTTGGTGTCACAATATTTAAATTGGTGGAAACGAAGCAGTGGAATTTATTTAAAATTAAATATTGCACATTCTACCCCAGGAAGTATCCTCTAGCACTGCTTCCACAGACTGAGATCTGAGCTAATGTTTTAATTGCATTTGCACAAAGCTGGAACTTTTTTTAACCAGGCCATTGCTACCAATTTTTACCGGATCTCAATCTCTGATTCAAATTCACCAATAGACGGTGTTAGTTTAAAATAGCAATTGCTACATTTTCTTGTATGGTAACTCTTGAACTTGTATAGCTGTAAACTAGAGGGCAGCAGATATTTCAATGACATACTTCTCATCCTAATTCATGGGTTCACATCTCACACCATCCTTTTGAGTCAGCTGTGGTTGATGGTTGATCTGATTACTCCATGCCTACCCAAGATCCCCTTTCATCCTCTTCGTACTTAGAATCTATCTACCTCTGCCTTAAAAATATTCAAGGACCTCGCTTCCACTGTCTTTGGAAGATGAGTTTCAACAATGTTCAACCCTCAGAATTTCTCTTCTATCTATGACTTAAATGAGCAATACTCTACTTTGAAACAGAGACTCGTTGTTTTAGATTCTCCCTCGAGAGTCAACATCCTATCCATATGCACCCTGGCAAAACCCCAGAGTCTTTAAGTTTCAATCACGTTCTCTTGCTTTTTTTAATAACCTCTAATTGATACAAATCTCATCTGACCAACCATGTGCTCTAAGACAACCTGGAGAAGGAGAAAGAGAAGACTGTGGATGCTGGAGATCAAAGTCGAGCAGTTTGGTGTTGGAAAAGCACAGCTGGTCAGGCAGCATCTGAGGAGCAGGAAAATCGACGTTTCGGGCATAAGCCCTTCATGCCCGAAGCATCGACTCTCCAGCTCCTCGGATGCCACCTGAATGGCTGTGCTTTTCCAGTCCCACACTGTTCGACTAAGACAACCCACCTATTCCAGATATGAGTCTAAAATCTTCTCTGAAGTGCTTCCATTGTAATAATATCTGTCCTTTGTGCAATATTTCAGATTTAATTTCCTTGATGTCATTTATAATTGATACATAAGCCCCTACTTTGGTGTTCAATTACCCTCTCAATAAAAACAACAATATGTTTGATTTCCAGTTACTCACTCTGCCTACAGACTAACTGTTATTCAATTTATGTACCAGGCTCCCAGATGCATCTCCATCTCTGAGCTCTGCAATCTCTTAAAAACCATATCTAAAATGATGATTTTAATCTTTCTGCCAAAATGGACAATTTCATTTACTCCCAAGTTATTTCATTTGCCAGGTCTTTGACCACTCGCTTGTCCTAGTTTTCCATTTTAGCAGCTGCCTTGTGTCCTTTTCACAATTACTTTCCTACCAACCTTTGTCATCGGAAAATGCACTTCTGGCCTCTTCTTCCAAATCATTTGTATAAATTGTTGAAGCCCCAGCACTGAACCCTGTGACACATCAGTCATTCTGTCTTGCCAAGCAAAAAAAGACCCATTGATGCCTAATGTCTCCTGTTAGCTAGCCAATCTCCTACCAGTGGAGAAAGCGAGAATTCAGATTCTGAAGATCGGAGTTGAGTGTGGTGCTGGAAAAGCACAGCAAGTCAGGCAGCATCCAAGGAGCAGGAGAATCGACGTCTCTAGCATGATGAGGGGCTAATGCTCAACATCGATTCTCCTATTCCTTGGATGCTGCCTGGCCGGCTGTACTTTTCCAGCACTAGACTCTCTAATTTCCTACCCATGTCAACATGTTGCCCACTAGGTCATGAGCTTTTATTTATTCTATAATGCAATAAGGTTTTTGATATGGACTGTCGAGTGCTACTTTGAAATCCAAATACAGTATATCCACAGGTCTCTCGCATCCACAACACATCTCTCTTCCTCCACAGAAAACTGATTTCCCTTTCACAAACCCATATTGATACTACTACTAAGTTCTCTTTAATATCTATCATGATGTTAGAAGCTACGTTAACTGGCCTGTAGTTTCTTGTTTTGTTCCTCTCTCTTTGGATAAATGAGTCACATTTGCTATTTTTCAATCTAATGGAATTTCCCCAGAAAATTAAAACAAAGGCATCAACTATCTCACTAGCTGCTGCTTTTAAAACTTATTAGGCTCAGGCCCTGATGGGCTTTGTTGGAGCTCAGGGTGATACAATTTGCTGGATACTACTCCCTTTGGTGGTTGTAATTTTCTAGAGTTTCTCTCTTCCAATTCTGAATCTGTAGCTATTCCTGGAATATTAATTTATAGTCTAATACTTTACACTGAAGACTGGTGCAAAATACGTACTCAAAACATCAGCCATCTCACTTCCACTATTAATTCCCCACTCTTCATTCACTTTCTATATGATCAGTCCTATCTTTTGTGAATTCTTTTTTCTCTATGTCTATGGGAATTCTTCCTATTTGTGTTGTTTCTCATTGGCTTTCTCTCTAATTTTCTCTCTTTCATCATTCTTTGTCTTTTATATTCTGCCCAACCTCTGACCTGCCATGCATCTTTGCTTAATTAAATCCTTTTCTTTAAATTCCATAATTATCTTTAACATTTGTAGTTAACCGTGAATAGTAGGCTTGCCCCTTTTTAGAATTCTCTTCCCACTGGAATTTCTGTTCTGTGTATTCTGAAATACCCTCTGTCTGTGACTGCATCTTTATTGATCTATCAATAACATTAGCAAATTTGCTGATGATACAAAGCTGGATGGCAGGATGAAATGTGATGAGGATGTTAGGAGATTACAGGGTGACCTGGACAAATTAGGTGAGTGGGCAGATGCATGGCAGATGCAGTTTAATGTGGATAAATATATGGTTATCCACTTTGGTGGCAAGAACAGGAAGGCAGACTACTACCTCAATGGAATCAATTTATGTAAAGGGGCAGTACAGAGAGATCTGGGTGTTCTTGTACACCAGTCAATGAAGGCAAGAATATAGGGACAGCAGGTAGTGAAGAAGGCTAATAGCATACTGGCCTTCATAACAAGAAGAATTGAGTATAGAAGCAAAGAGGTGCTTCTGCAGCTGTACAGGACCCTGGTGAGACCACACCTGGAGTACGGTGTGCAGTTCTGGTCTCCAAATTTGAGAAAAGACATTCTGGCTATTGAGGGAATGCAGCGTAGGTTCACGAGGTCAATTCCTGGAATGGCAAGACTACCTTACGCTGAAAGACTGGAGCGACTGGGCTTGTGTACCCTTGAGTTTAGAAGACTGCCACTCTCTGGATTCATTTAAGAAGGAGTTGGATAGAGCTCTCAAAGATAGTGGAATCAAGGGTTATGGAGATAAGGCAGGAACAGGATACTGATTAGGAATGATCAGCCATGATTATATTGAAGGGCGGTGCAGGCTCGAAGGGCTGAATGGCCTACTCCTGCACCTATTGTCTATTGTCTATCTCTCAACCTAATTTACCACTTCACTTTAACTGGCTATGCTTTCATGCTATTATAATTGCCCTTTATTCTATTTAAAATGTGAGTTTTGGACCATCTCTTTTCTCTCCCCTCCCTTTTAAACTGCATGTAAAATTTGATCATATTATTGTCACCTGTGTTGGGTACCTTCACTATGAAGTCAAAATCCTATCTTATTGCACATGTCAGGTTTGCTATAGCCTGCTATCTGGCTATGACCAGAATGTGCTGTTTTAAGAAATTGTCCCAAAAGCATAAACTCTTAACTTTGATGAAATAATCTTTTATTCATTACTTTGTTCATTTATGTTGGTGATTTTTAAGTTTTTCTCACTTGATCCAGTTAGCTGAGTATTGCTTTTGAGAAGTTTAAAACCTTATGCTTTGCACCTTTCCATCCCACCCAATCCTTAGCAACCTTTTCCACAGCCTGTTAGTTGTAATGTCATTATTACCACCTCTGCATTCTCCACACTCCCAGAAAAAAATGGCTTGCCTGGTGACCTTAACTTCCCTTTCAGCCATTGGTTCTCTTCCATGCTCCCATGTGTGTTCTGCACCCATTGTCAATTCTACTTGACAATGATTTTTTTCTGGTCACCCTGAGATTTAATTTTCTCTGCTGTTTTATAGGCAAATTTGCTTGCCAATCCTGTGTCATATTTTGAGCTTTTAAGTTTCTTCAGAGACAGGTGGGCTTTTCATTTTTAAGTGCAGTATTTCCAGTTGGGATACTATTTGTTTTTTATATGCCTTGCTGATCACAATAACTCCTTGGCTCAACCTTTATTTTTGAGTTTTTTTTTGTTTTTCCCACTCCAAGTCACAGAAAATCAGAGAACTAGAAGCAACTATACATCAGTTGAAGGCAGAGAGGAAGTCTACCAGCCAGTCAACAAGGCAATCTACTCGCTTGGCCAATACGAAGCTCACTGATGAACTGCACAATCTCAAACTGGAACTGGCAAATGTGAAAACTGAGCTGGAGCAAAGCAAAGCACAGGCAGCATTCAGTGCAGAAGGTGAGTGCCCCTTGTAGCTGGTACCAGTGCCTGCTAATCCCAGCAAATAAAAAAATGGGGGGAAATGAAGGCTGGAAGAAATAACATACTTGTGGTCTTTGCTGTTCTGAATACTTCTAGTGTTTTTGTTTTAAGAATGTTTGGAGTACAGAGTTGTTGGCAAGTTGAGGTGGAGGCATTTTAATTAAAGCCTTGATTATGGCAATTAATGAATTGAGCCAGCATTTAACGTTGTTCAACTATGAAACTGAATGTTCGGTAAGGTGAACAAATATAGATTTTTAAACACTCAACTGGACAGAATAAGGATTTCTTCACTGTAGAATGTCATTAGCATTTTCATTGGAGTTGCACAAGAAGCTAACTGCTACCTTGCAAGGTACCACTTTGGCTAGATGATCTGAACATCACCCACTTGCTTGTACTGGCTGAGGAAGCACAATGATTTGGGTAGGCTGTGACCGGTGAATCACCTAGATCATGCCAAACTGCAAGACATGGAGCATCTGGTGGCAATGAAAGTTATCACTGCCATAAACTCATTATCCTGCACTGAATTACCCAACTATTCCTAGGGAATACCCTTTGAATTGGTCTTGTTGTTTTGTGAAGCCTGAAGCTGTGTTTCCACCATCCACGTTTAATCTAGTTCTTATTTTGAATGATATTTAAAATTTAAATGGTGAGGTAAAGTTGTGGCTGGGAGAGAAAACAAAAGATGTCAAGAGATCAGGATTTGAGTTCAGCTAGGTTCACTTTTGATAAAGGACGCCATTGGAGCCACACTCACTTAAACCTTTGACCAAGATTTGTTTGTGTGTACACCCCTATGAATGTACCTCTGAGGTTGGTGATTGGATATGTTGGAACTGTTTTTTGAAAAGTGCAATTTTCAATAATTTAATATTAAAGTTTTTTTTGTATTATTGAAGGGATGGGAACCTAAACTGTAGCTCCAGTGTCCAGGAGGTTGAGAGTAGTGAGATCAGAAATAAGGTTGCAAGAGTGCACTGGAAGCAGGAAGGTGGTTTGAAGTGTGTCTACTTCAATGTCAGGAGCATCCAGAATAAGGTGGATGAACTTGCCACATGGGTTAGTACCTGGGACTTCGATATTGTGGCCATTTCAGAGACATGGGTAGAGCAGGTTCAGGAATGATTATTGCAGGTTCCAGGGTTTAGATGGTTCAGTAAGAACATGGAAGGTGGTAAAAGGAGAGGTGTGGCATTGTTAGTCAAGGACAGTATTATGGAGGCAGAAAGGACATTTGATGAAGACTCGTCTGCTGAGGTTAGAAACAGGAAAGGAGAAGTCACCCTGTTGGGTTTTCTATAGGCCTATGAAAAGGTTTGAGAGATGTAGAGGAAAGGATAGCAAAGATGATTCTGGACAGGAGTGAGCGTAGCAGGGTAGTTGCTACGGAGGACTTTAATTTTCCAAACATTGACTGGAAGTGCTGTAGTTTGAGTGCTTTAGATGGGTCAGTTCTTGTCCAATGTGTGTAAGAGGGTTTCCTGACACAGTATGTGGCCAGGCTGTCGGAGAAATTACCCAATTGAGTAGAGACCACGCAAGCGCAGATTGGGTGAAATAAACAGCTTGTCAATTGTGAGTGATATGGCTAGAAGAGAAACTGATTAGGCTGACACAGAACTGACAGTCTGTACAGATAAATCAAGGGTTCTTTTCCTCAAGCAGTAGGCACAGGCAGTTTTATAGGGGGACAGTAATGTGGTGTGAGTTACAATACAATCAAGAGTAAAACATAATCAATGGGAGGACGGCAATCAGTCAGTGATTTGAATCAGGAGATTTCGATACTCTGTAAGAGGAGGTGTTAATATTTCTCATCCTGGCATCAATGAGTTTCCAATGTGGTTAGTCTGCAAGCCTGGTACACCTTGATGCCTTTCAGTCTGAGCATCCTTTCGAGTTCTAGTATGTGTGTGAGGAGCGAGGCTGTCCCTACTGCTTTGGGAGCAGTTATGCTTACTATGTGCTAGGAAGTCGATTGTAAGGCTATCTTACAAAGTATATTCCCCAGTCTGGAAGTGACTTGAGTCATCTCCTGTTAGCTGCCTAGTGTCTGAGTTAGCCTGTTTGGTTAAGGCTGAGGCACTCCGGGTAGTTTCTGTTGTGGCTGAGAACAGACATGGTTCCTTGTGTTCTTTGTGGCCATGCTGTGGGTGGATGGGAAGCGGATTTTCTCCCACACAAGCCAACAAGGGGTGAGGCCACACTGGGTAATGAACCAGACCTGGTGTAAGATTTGGAGGTAGGTGAGCACTTTGGTGATTAGTAACCACAATTCGGTTATGTTTACTTTAGCAATGGAAAGGGATAGGTATATACCGCAGGGCAAAAGTTAAAGCTGGGGTAAAGGCAATTACGATGCAATTGGGCAAGCTTTAGGATGCATAGGATTGGGAAGAAAACTGCAGGGGATGGGCACAATAGAAATGTGGAGCTTATTCAAAGAACAGCTACTGTGTCCTTGATATGTAACTGGCAGGGAGAAAGTGGGTGAGCGTGGGAGCAGTGGGTTATGAAAGAAGTTGAATCTCTTGTCAAGAGGAAGAAGGCTTCTGTAAGGATGAGATGTGAAGGCTCAGTTAGGGTGCTTTGGTTACAATTTAACCAAGAGGGACCTAAGAGGAGCAAGGAGGGACCGTGAGAAGTTGTTGGCAGGTAGGATCAAGGAAAACCCTAAAGCTTTCTATAGGTATGTCATGAATAAATGACTAGGGCCTGTCCAGGACAGTAGTGGGAAGTTGTATGTGGAGTCAGGAGATAGAGGTACTGACGAAAAATATTCATTTAGCATTCACACTGGAAAAGGACAATGTTATTGAGGAGAATACTGAGATACAGGCTATTAGACTAGATTGGATTGAGGTTCACAAGGAGGAGTTTGCAATTCTGCAGAGTGTGAAAATTGATAAGTCCCCTGGGCCGGATGGGATTTATCCTAGGATTCTCTGGGAAGCCAGAGGAGAGATTGCAGAGCCTTTGGCTTTGATCTTGATGTTGTCATTGTCTTCAGGAATAGTGCCAGAAGACTGGAGGATAGCAAATATTGTTCCCTTGTTCAAGAAGGGGAGTAGAGACAGCCCTGATAATTATAAACCAGTGAGCCTTCTATCGGTTGTGGGTAAAGTGTTGGAAAGAGTTATAAGAGAGGATTTATAATCATCTAGAAAGGAATAATTTGATTAGGGATAGTCAACATGATTTTGTGAAGGGTAGGTTGTGCCTCATGAACCTTTATTAAGTTCTTTGAGAAGGTGGAAGAGGGTAAAGTGGTTGATGTGGTGTATATGGATTTCGGTATGGCCTTTGAGAAGTTTCCCCACGATAGGCTATTGCACAAAATACGGAGGCATGGGATTGAGGATGATCGGGATCAGAAATTGGCTAGCTGAAAAAAGACAGGGTGGTGGTTGATGGGAAATGTTCATCCTGGAGTTCAGTTACTAGTGATGTCCCACAAGGATCTGTTTTGGGTCCAGTGTTGGTCATTTATAAAAATGACCTGGATGAGGGCATAGATAGATGGGTTAGTACATTTGCAGATGAATCCACTAACCTTAGTGTCGTGGATAATGCGGAAGGATGTTGCAGGTTACAGAGGGACACAGATAAGCTGCAGAACTGGGCTGAGATGTGGCAAATGGAGTTTAATGCGGAAAAGTGGGATGATTCACTTTGGAAGGAGTAATAGGAATACAGTGTATTGGGCTCATGGTAAGATTCTTGGTAGTGTAGATGAGCAGAGAGAGATCTTGGTGTCAATGTACATGGATCCCTGAAAGTTGCCACTCAGGTTGATAGGGTTGTTAAGAAGGTGTACGTTGTGTTAGCTTTTATTGGTAGAGGGATTGAATTTCAGAGCCATGAGGTCATATTGCAGCTGTGCAAAGCTCTGGTGTGGCTGCACTTGGAGTATTGCATCCAGTTCTGGTTGCTGTTTTTTTTTTTTTGGAAGGATGTGGAAGCTTTGGAAAGGGTTCAGAGGAGTTTTACTAGAATGTTGCCTGGTATGTGAGGGACTTGAGGCTGTTTTTCATGAGAAAGAAGAAGGTTGAGAGGTGACTTAATTGAGACATATAAGGTAATCAGAGGATTAGAAAGGGTGGTCAGTGAGAACCTTTTTTCCTCAGATGGTGACATAGAGGGGACATGGCTTTAAATTGAGGGGTGATAGAAATAGGACAGATGTCTGATGTAGTTTCCTTACTCAGTAGTAAGAGCTTGGAACGCCGTGCCTGCAACATAGTAGACTCGTTAAGTTTAAGGGCATTTAAATGGTCATTGGGTAAACATATGGATGAAAATGGAATAGTGTAGGTTAGGTGGGCTTCAGATTGGTTCCACAGGTTGGTGGAACATTTGAGGGTCGAAGGATCTACTGTGCTGTAATGTTTGATGTTCTACAAGTTGTCCACTTGTTTGTGACTAGCCTTGCACAGAGTGAGTTGCCATGGCAGTGATTCAGCTCATTGCCTTAGGAAGTAGTGGCTTGATGACTTGTACACAGCTGTATGGTGAAATAGAATTACCACTGATCTGGGTACCAAATGGCAGCTCTACTCATGGTTCTATTGATAGGGGTATCTCCTGCAAACATGACTCTTCTGCAGTTGGTAGCTAGCTCCAGTGCCTGCTGAATGATTGAGCTCAGCTGCTTTTTCCTGCCTGCCATTATACCCTTGGATTCTTGACCTCCGAGGGAATCAATTTAGCATACTTCAAATATTTAATTTCCCTGCTTCCACCCTGCTGAGGAAGAGAATTTTGGATTCTCAACCCTGAAAAAATTTCTCCTTGTTTCTGCTTTAAATGAGGAACCTTTCATTTTTAAACTGTTCCTCAGTTCTAGTTTTTTCCCACAAGGGAAAAAGCATCCTTACAGTATCTTTCTCTTTCTCCTCACCATTCTCATCCCCTTTCTTCAACCCCACCCCCCAGTCAAATCCTTAAAGTAAAAGCTGTATGCAATCTAAATGTGCTTTTGCCAATGCCCTCTAAACTGGAGCAAATTTTCTATATTGTTTTTCTAGTAATGAATATTTCAATAGCCTTTCTCATCTGAGTATATTAATACTATGACTATTTCTGTGCTGCACTTTGTATAATTCAGGAGAACATCTGTTCCCCAACCACACTGAGAAAAGTAGCTATTTAAAAAATTTGTTCACGGAATATGGGATGGCAAGCAAGGCCAGCATTGAATGTCTGCTCCTAATTGCCCTTTAGCCTGGCAAGCCGCTCAGTACATTTGAGGGCAGGTCAGAATAAACCGTATTGCATAGTGGACCAGGTAAGATGGTCGATTTTCTTTCCCAAAGACATTAGTGAAACAGCTGAATTTAAATGGCATTCAATAGTTTCCTGATCATTATTGCTGAAACCAGTTTCAATTCGTGGATATTATTTTTTTCCAAAGAAAACTCTGCAGTTGTTTATATTCTACATCATGAGATTTGGACCCCTGTCTTCCATGGAATTGTCTGCATTACTCTGCTAGTAACCTCAATCATAGCACCATTTCCTACAAAACTCATTCCCCAATGTAGAACTTGGGGATGACCCTAGAATTAAGAATTACATTGGGTAGGTAATGAGCCACCTGGATTACTTGACTGATACAGTCCCCAGTAGTTGCAGACCCTTACTTAGCTCCCTAATTGTCTATCAGCTGAGGTTCTGACTACTATGACAATGTAAGTAATACTTGCCTAAGTAAGGGTTGAGGTTTCTATGCTAGTTCTACTGTGACTGCAAGTTGCAATGAACTGCTTTTGTGACCTGATTTGTTGACTAACTTGAAAAGCAATCTGTATTCTCTTATGTTGCCACTAAATTTCACTTTTAAAGTGTGTTGCCCCTAATAGTAACATCTTAAACTGAAAGCTTGGCAAGATTTGTAGGAATTTTTCAGTGGGACTTCCTCATGAAGCATGTGTCTTTGCAACTTGTATTCAGTAGTTAGACTTAAATGTGTGCTTTCCACAAAGTCTGCGACTGACTGTTAATTTGCCATGTTACAGAGTTGAAGCGATACAAGGACATGATTGAGCTTCCAGCTGGAATGAAACATCTCACTGTTGATGCTGACCGGAAGATAGAAGCAGGGCAGAGAGTGAGTCCTGTATTTCCTCTTTGTTCTGACCCAGTATGGTGGGGTTAATATTTTAAACTATTTCTGGCCAGCTGATTGCTTGGAATGACTTTAGATTTCCATACTGCTGTGTTGAGACACCATAATGCATTTATCTCAGTAATGCTTTTGGGGCCAGACCTTGGCTGGAAAGCTTGAATGTGAAACTGCTTGTGTGATGAATTAAGGACTTGCATCAAGAACCCCTTAACAGTTTGCAGCATATTGTCAAAGAGGAGATTGAGAAAATGGAAGTTGTTGTACACATTGGTAAGAATGACATAATTAGGGACTGTGTTGATGCTTTAGGGTGAATATAGGAAGTTAGATAGAAGGATAAGGAGTAGAACCTCAAAGGTAGTACTGTTTGAATTACTTCTGGTGCCACATGCTATTGAGAGTAGGAATAAGATGATACAGGTTATTCGTCAATATGAATTCACTGTAACACAATTGAAGGGGGGGGTGTTGTTTCTATGGTGTGAACTTTTAAAGTGTGTTGGCTGTAATGTGATTACATTGCCAACACTTTAAACGCAGTTTCTATAACGTGGGGTTGCACAAGAACCCAGCAATCGTATTATAGAGGAACTGACTAGGGCCGATAAATCAATGGAGCAGGAAAATCGACGTTTCGGGCAAAGGCCCTTCATCAGGAAGCCCAAAATGTTGATTTTCCTGCTCTGATGCAGCCTGACCTTGCTGTGCTTTTCCAGACTCTGACCTCCAGCATCTGCGGTCCTCACTTTTGCCCAGATAAATCAATGGCTGAGGAGATGGTGCAATGGGCAAGGATTGAGTTTTTGATAATTGAAATCTCTTCTGCGGCAGGAGAGACCTGTTCAAAAGGAACAGATTTTACCTGTACTGGAAGGGGACCAGTTACCTGGTGGGGAGATTTGCTAATGCTATCCAAGAGCCTTTAAACTAGTATGGAGAGGAGGTGGGGGGAATCCTAAGTTGAGGGAGAGACCAGTGACGATGGTTCTGAAACTTTTTTAAAAAAAAAAATTAGAAAAGGCAGGCAAGAGCAAGTTCAAGAACGAAGTAACTCTGAAGAATTAAACTACATTTTATCTTGATGCAAGTGGTCTTACAGTTAAGGCATATGAACTCTGAGCAAGTGTGGGAATATGGAACTGGGACATCATAACTATAATAGAAACATGGGCTAAGGGAGTGACAGGATGTTGTAGGGAGGAGGGGAAGTGGTGTTTTTGATTTAAGGAAAACATTACAGGGGATATTTGAGGGATAAAGGGTAAAAACAATGACTGCAGATGCTGGAAACCAGATTCTGGATCAGTGGTGCTGGAAGAGCACAGCAT
>NC_057723.1:80126897-80151576 GCF_004010195.1 Chiloscyllium plagiosum
CCCTTGACATGTCCGGACTTGTCCGACCTGCCTAGCTCCTTTTCCACCTATCCACTCCACCCTCTCCTCCCTGACCGATCACCGATATTTGAGGGATAGTCAAGTGAAGCTATATGGGTGGAGTTTGGAAATAAAGGGATGATCACCTTGATGGAATTGTACAATAGGCCCCCCAATAGTCAGAGGGAAATTGATGAGCCATTATGTAGAGATCTCAGATACCTGTAGAAGAATAATAGGGTTATAATAGGGAATTTTAAAAGTGAGATAATGAGTTCAGAGGTGTTATGTTCCTGTTGGAGTGAAGGGTATAGCTGGTAAGAGTAGGGATCAATGGATGAATAAAGACATTGACATTTTGGTCAAGAATGAGAAGTCATGTATCAGTTTTTGGCAACTCTAATCAAGTGGATCTTGGAAGAGTATAAGAAGTATAGGGTCATTGTTAAGAGGGAAATGGGGAGGGTAAATGGGATATGAGATGACCTTATCTGCCAAGGCTAAGGACAATCCAAAGAGATGCAGCAAGTAATTTGAGAGCTAGGCAGAGAATAGAGCCCCCTAAAGAACAATGAGATTATATATGTGTGGAATCAGGCAATGGGAGAGCTATAGAATTAGAATCCCTATTGCGTGGAAACAGGCCCCTTGGCTCAACAAGTCCACACCAACCCTCTGAAGAGAATCCCACTCAAACTCATTCCCCTACATTTACCCTTGACTCACACACCTAACCTATAGGTCCCTGAACACTGTGGGCAATTTAGCACAGCCAATTCACCTAACCTGCACATCTTTGGATTACTAAACAAATATTTCAGTTTTTACTGTGGAGAAAGAAATGGATGCAAGGGAACACTGGAAATTAATATTGAGGTCTTCAAAACAATCCACACTACAGAAGAGAAAGTGCTGAAGGTCTTAAATGCCAAGGTGGATAAATCTCTGGGACCTGATCAAGTGTATCCCAGGACTTTGTGGAAAGTTAGGCAAGAAATTGCAGGTCCCCAAGCACAGACATTTGTATCATTTATAGCTAAAGGTGAGGTGCTGGAGAATTAGAAGGTGGCTAGTGTTGTGCCATCACTTAAGATAGGCTGTAAGAAGCTGGGAACTACAGACATGAGAGTTTGACATCACTGATGGGTAAGTTGTCGGTGATTCTGAAAGATGGGATTTACATTTGGAGAGGCAAGGACTAATTAAGGGTAGTCAGCATGGTTTTTTGTGTGGGAAATTGTCTTACACAAAGTTTTTTTTTAAAAGGATGTGACCAAAGAGTGGTGGCAGAGCGGTAAACTGTTAACATGGACTTTAGTCTACCATACAGAATCTTGTCAAAAGTTTTACTAATCAGTAAAGTTAGATCACATGGAGTTCAGGGAGATCTTGCCAATTGGATACAAAATGGGCTTGACATTTGGAAACAGAATATTGGTGGAGGATTGTTTTTGGACTGGATGCTTGTGACCACTGATTCTGCAGGGATCGGTGCTGGGTCCTATTTTGTTTGATGTTTTTGTATAAAAATGATTTGGATTAGAACATAGGCAAGGTTCGTAAGCTTACAGATGACATCAAGATTTAAAAAAAACTATCTTGATCAATGGGGCCAATAGGTTGAGGCAAATAGAATTTAATTTGGATATTTGCGAGTTGTTGCATTTGGTAAAATGAACAAGGACAGGTCTTTTACAGTTAATGGTAGGTCCTCCGGGATAGTGTTGTTGAACAGAGACCTAGAGGTTCAGGTACATTGTTCTTTGAAAGTTGCATTGCAGGTAGACAGGGTGATAAAGAAAGCGTTTTTAGCACATGCCTTCATTGCTCAGGCCATTGAGTATAGGAGTTGATACGTCATGTTGTGGTTATACAGGATGTTGAAGTCTCTTCTGAGCATTGTGTACTGTCCTGGTCACACCACTATAGGAAGGGTGATGTTAAATTGGAGAGGATTCAGGAAAGATTTACCAGGATATTGCTGGGGCTAGAGGGTTTGCGTTATAAGGATAGGTGGATAAGCTGGGACTTTGTTCCACTGGAGTATAGGCGGTTAAGGGGTGACTTTTAGAGGTTTATAAAATCATGAGATAAGATGAAAAGCAAAGGTCTTTTACTGTGAAGTGGATGCGTTCAAAACCAGGGGCATATTTTTAAGGTGAGGGGAAAGATTTAAAGGGAACCTGAGGGGCAACCTTTTAACACTGGACAGTTTGGAAGTGGTAGAGGTGGGTACAATTACAACACTTAAAAGATATTTTGATAGGTTTGTGGATTGGAAAGGTTTAGAGGGAAATGGAACTAGTTTAGTTTGGGAAACCTGGTCGGCAGAGACGAGTTGAATGTGCTGTATGACTCTGTGACTCATTGTTATTTAAATGGAGAGATTGTAGAATTTTGTAGTCCAGAGCCATCTGCGTTCTGGAACATGGATTATAAAGTTGGTCTGCAAGTACAGTTTGTGTTTAAGAAGGCAAATAGTGTTGTCTATTGCAAGGGGAATGGAATATAAAAATAGCAAACCTTTGCTAAAGTTGTACACAGCATTGGTATCCTTACTAAGGATTCAATTGCCTTGTGCACAGTTCAGCGAACTTTTCACTTGAATTACTCCTGGAATGGAGGGTATAATGTGAAGAAAGGTTGGGTTAATAGCAATTGAAATTTAGAAAATTTGGGGTTGGGGAGTCCATTTTATTGAAAATGAGATCATGAAGGGATTTGACAGGGCAGTTGTTGAAAGAATGCTGTCCTCTTTGTGGGAGTGACTAGAACTAGGGATACAATTTGAAAATAAGGGGCCTGCCATTTAAGACTGGGATTGTCGATTTTCTTTGAGGGTGGTTAGTCTGTTGAATGATCTTTCTCAATGGTGAAGGTGGGGTCATTTAAAATACAATTGAATATAAGGCAGAGATAAACAGGTCCTGGATTGACAATGGAATCAAATGTTAGAGGGAAGTATATTTTAAAAATGGATTGTACCCTCCGCAATCAGCCATGATGTTGTTAAATAATAGAACAGGATTGAGGGGCTGAATGGCCCACTCCTGTTTCTACTTTTCTTGAACAGGATAAATAGTTTCTAATGATGCGCTTGGTAACTTTGAAAACAGATTTTAAAACTGACAAAGAAAACCTGGAGGGTTTCTCAACAGATTATGATGTAGAATGCACTGTCTGAAGGAAGAGTGGAAACAGATTCAATAGTAACTTCAATTTGATTAGATATTTCCTTCGATGAAAAGCTTTCAGGCATGGGCCTCAGTATTACTGCTGGCAGAGTCCGTCACCTGTGCTGTAAAATCTTTAATTAAACTTCTCTTTTCAAAGCGATTTGCAGAATCTTCTGCTTCTGCCGGGACATTATCTATTATAATGTACTTTTTGCTTTAACCTAATTATCCTAATTCACACCACCTTTGGTTATCTCTCCCCATTTTCAGAATGCAAAGCTGCTGCAGAATGAGCTGCAGAAAATAGGCCAGGCTTTGCAGATATCAGAAAGAGCATGTTGTCATAACACTGCAGCTGAAAACCTACGGCGCACTCTAGCCAAATGTGAAGACCTAATAGTAAAACAGGTATGTTAGCAATTGTGCTTTTAATTCCAAGTCTGTGCCTCTTTCAGATATGTTGAAATAAAAACAGCAAGTGCTGGAAAAAGTCAGCAGATCTAGCAGCATTATAGTGAGTTTGTGCTCAAATGTCCAGTCTGATATAACTTCAGAGGCGACTCATGTTGGGAATCTATTAGCTGAGTTGGCTGATGGCTGCTTTTTGCAGTGATGCCAACAGCGTGAGTTCAATTCCTGTACTGGCTGAGATCACTAAAGATTCCCTCCATCGAGGTATGGTGACTCTGGTTAAACCACCACTAGTCATTGTCTCTGCGATGAGAACAGACCTATGGTCCTCTGGAACTATGGCAACTTTTACATTATTGAGAAGGTCTTTTGCCATGCCAGCATTTTATCTGACCCTTATTTGGCACCACGTTCAAGGCTACCCAATTGCTAACACTCATCCTTGCACATTCCTTTTTTCAGCATTGGTTGCTGGTCAATGTCATGGTTTCCCACTAACTTTTTTTTCCCCAAGAATGCTGAGTCTACGCTTTTTTTGGCTGCAAATGAATCTACGCCAGAAATCAAAATTTAAGCTCAGCTAGTCTTTAAGATTTAATGCTAAGTCTGTAATGCTTTTACAAAGTAGCTGGTTCCTGTGGGAACCACTGTTTAATAACATCCCACAGCAAACACCAAACATTTAGTAAGCAGAGATTGCATCCTGGAATTTTAGAATGGGTCTGGTAGGAGACTAGTTAATTTTCCTCTGCACATACTTTGTTGCTGAGCGTGGGTTTAACTAGAGAAGGCAATATTTTTAAATAATTAATTGGATTGCATTTTCACTTAGGACTTAAATACTCTGTAGAGAAGCATATTGAAAAGTCTGTCTTTTTCTTTCTGACAGGATCAAACGTTGGCAGATCTGCAGAAGCTGCTTATTTTGGTAAAGTTGGATCTGAAGAAAAAAAACGCATGCATCGCGGAGCAGTACCATACAGTCCGCCAACTTCAGGCAGGTCCCGGCTGCAATAAACGACGCTGTGCTGGCAATATTGAAAATCAGCCACCTCCAGGGAAAAAGCCATTTCTAACTGGTCTCTTGACCCCACTGAGGCTTGCCCAACAGCAGGGAGGTAGCACTCCCTCCAGTTATATTTTGCGATCTCGGGCCAGAATGGATAAGGCATTGCATCTCTCTAGTGCAAAATATCAATAAACGATTAAGCCTTGGGGGTTTTGTAGATAATTTTTTTTATTTTTAAAATGCATTTGGAAATTAGGTTAAATCTAAAAAAATTACATGACAACTTCAGTGTTTTGCTCTTTTTTTAATAACCCTTTAATTCTTCTGCAAAGATTTGTATGAAATTAGGAACAGTACATTTGGGAGATTTGTGCCAGAAGTTATGATGTGTGCTTACTTTTGTAAGTATTTTGTATATTATGTTGCTCAGAATCCAGTTTTCAAACTTTGGCCAGTATTTGTTCAGATATGGTTTGGAGTTCTGCTCCACAAGTTAATGAATAAGGAATTATCTTAATGTTAGATTTTTTTTTTTAAACAGGGGTGGTGTATAGAGATTATCTTCAAATATTCTGACAGATTAAGGTTACTATTTTTAAGTATTAAGATTTAGAATTTTTTCTTTTTGCCCTGACGTTTTTGTACAGATTGAGGGCTTTGAATAGATAAAACTTTCCCTCTGTATTATGTTATATCTGCTTTGTGGAAATAAGTAAGCTCGTTAACCCTATTTCCTTAAGCTTGTATAATTGCTACTATGAGTATAACTAACCAAACTTTCAAGTAAGCCATATATTTATCTTCCTGTATATTCCAAAGATATATTCATTTGAGGTGAAAGTAGTTTAGCACCAAAGTGTAAATTGTGTGCACTTTCTTTACCTGGAAGCTTAAATAGTTCTGTTAGTCTCTTGATGTTATTGAATGTATTTCAGAATGTGAGTAATTCATATGATTTTAATGGTTCAACACTAGTGTTCACAATGTACCTGCAGTTTTTAAAGAAATGTTACAGTGCTAACTTTGAAAGTTCAGTCAATGGGATTGTTGAACACTAATTTCTAATGAAGATCAAATGAGCTTTAACTATCAGAACTTGATACAATACTCCTAATAATAGGTTGGGTTTCTTTTTAAGCAGCCCCTCCAAACTAATTCATACTAAGTATGTAGCCCTTGGGCTACAAGTCATTGAACTTAATGTACCAAGAAAAGCAACAATTTTAAGGAAACTGTTAATACTTCATTCTTGTTATAGCATAACAGGACCTATTGCACAGCATTCTTAATTAGCATCTTCTAAGAGATTGTATGTGCTTGTCAATGCCAAAGATACCTCTTGTACTTAAGACAGTCCATGGTATTGTTGTAACTTCAAATCCTTTTAAGTTGGTGTCTACTCTTAACTGTTTTGTAACTTGCCATATGCATGTGAAATTAAAATGAATTTCTTAAATACATAATGGCATATCCTGCTACAGTGTTGCTACAAGCAGTGGAGTCCACAGGTCAGCTATATCATTTGATATGAGAGTTACTGCTGATTTATGTCGTATTTAAGTGGGGAGAAATTGCAGAATGTTGCTGTAGAGGTGGATTTGGAGTGCCTAGGTACACTAGTCTCAATCCCTTGTGACTGGACAGGGAGCAGGAAAGTTTTCCTGCAGCTGTAAAAAGTATTGGTGAAACCACAACAGGACAGCAAC
This sequence comes from Chiloscyllium plagiosum, assembly GCF_004010195.1. Classification (NCBI taxonomy): domain Eukaryota; kingdom Metazoa; phylum Chordata; class Chondrichthyes; order Orectolobiformes; family Hemiscylliidae; genus Chiloscyllium; species Chiloscyllium plagiosum. The sequence continues at coordinate 80,133,200 of NC_057723.1, forward strand.
ATTCCTCTGCCTGTGCATAGTCAACAACACTGACTTCTAATCATGGAGTCCATGGCTGTACACCAACCCTAGAGGTCTGTGTAGACAAAGAGGGATTGCTGTTAGAAAATTGTATAGTCTTGGTCATCTTACAGGAAAAAGGGCCATTGTTCACTATACTACTTGTAATGCAGTCATTTTCTGATTGCTGGAATGAGGGGCTGTGAACAAAAGTTTGACCTTTCTCCTTTGGAGTTTACTGAAACAAGATCCTGAGATCTTGGATATGAAAGAATGTTTCCACTTGCAGAAACCAGAACTAGTGGGACACCCTTTTTAACAATAAAGGGGTCTCTTAAATGGGAAATGGAGATTGAGAGAGATTTCTAGTGAGTTATTTTAAGGGTCCAAAAGCTGAGTACAGTTGAGATCAGAGGTGAGGGACCAAATGGCATACTCTTGCTCCTAATTGCTTTTCTGCTAGATACTGATTTGAATGGCTATAAACTGATTTAGCTGAAGTTTTAATTAAATTCAGAGGAATATTGAAATGCTGATGTTGACTGATCAAGTGAAACTGAAAGATGAGGGAGTCCAGTTCTTCACAACTGTCTGGATGTACCTAGCTCTGGTCATTTGCTTAAGGATTTGAGTATTAATGGAAGTTGGGGACTGGGGGGGAAAATATTTTCTATTTAGATAAATAACATTTTAAAGAATATTCTACCAAGCCAGGAATGTGTGTATAAACATTTAATATTTACAGATATGCAGTAAACTTGAAAGAGATCGTTCAAGTTCCAAATAGTAGCAATGCCCTCAGTTATTGAGGCTATACCAAAGCCAATAGTGGGAGATGTATTGGTTTCTGATAGCAGCACTGACACGTTCATGGTGTGATAGAAGATAAATTGAGTGGTGGCAGTTTTGCAGAGGGGGTATTGACTCCAGGGACAAATGTCCGTGATATGTCAGCACCAATGGGTGTTGCTGTCACATCACCTTGACTGCGAAGCTGTGAAATTTGTCTCAGGAGAGCTTTTCCTTCTTCTCTAGTCTGGAACAAATTACATTAAGATTAAATCACAGCAAAAACATTTTAACTTTGTTCTCAATTGTTCAAAAATTTGCGATTTGAATGCAACAAGAAACTGAAATGAACAAGTAACACAGCAAAATAATTCCTTTTGCTCTTTTTTCAAATGGTGTCAGAGGCACAGAGTACTGCACTTCTCAGCATGTTATTTGGCTTATACAGTTCATATAGTTTACTACCAAAACATCAAAGAGGCCAGATTACCAAGAGCATACATTTCAAGTAGTGCACCAGTTGTCTCACTGTCTCCCATTCTGCTTTTGGGATGGTAGTGGATGAATTGGCCTTTCACCTATGGTTCGATCTAGTGCAGATTAGCAGATGGGATTTGGATTTGAGGTTTTCCCTATTCTAGTGAGGGTTTTTGTTTACCATTCAACAATTCAAATCTTGAAGCTGGTGGGGATTACTAATGGTAGTAATGTCTCTAAAAGTAATCAAAAGGGGTTTTTCTGGGGAAATATGTTTAGTTTAGATTAGATTACTTAGTGTGGAAACAGGCCCTTCGGCCCAACAAGTCCACACTGACCCGCCGAAGCGCAACCCACCCATACCCCTACATGTACCCCTTTTTACCTAACACTACGGGCAATTTAGCATGGCCAATTCACCTGACCTGCACATCTTTGGGAGAAAACCGGAGCACCCGGAGGAAACCCACGCAGACACGGGGAGAATGTGTAGAGTTTGCACAGTCAGTCGCCTGAGTTGGAAATTGAACCCGGGTCTCTGGCGCTGTGAGGCAGCAGTGCTAGCCACCGTGCTGCCCACATGTTATTGAACATTAGCAAAATACTTGAGTTCCAACTACAGCATATGGTCAATTCAAAGAATTTGATAAAGATTGGTGGTTAAGACTTACATCATTGTAATCACAGCATTTCTGTGCACAAACTGATGCCTCATCCCATCGTTTACACTTGAAATAATACTGAGCCAGAGCTCTAAACGCAGTGCTCATTTCATGATGCTCCAGAATCTCCTAAAAATGTGAACAAGGATAATTAGGTGAGGGAGAAACTTAAAGCCTTACACATACGTTTCTCCGAACACACGTTGTAGTTCTTGAGATACAATGCAAACTATATTTACACCACAGCTTGCAAAGTGAATTTTCTTAAACCTGGTAGACATAGCAAGCACTGTACAAACTTATCATTTTGCTCTCCCCATTTATTTTTTAAAGTAACCCCCCAAACACATTCATGCTTCGAAAGTCCAGGTTGTATTTGTTGGCGATTGTATCTGTGTGAGCAAGTGTTAAGACTGCATCACACCATCCTCCAACATTCACCGTTTTCTGTGATAAGGTTGTAAGAATTTATTTATTCAGGACGTTTTGTTCTCTATGAAGTATGGTAGATACATTGAGCTAAGTCATTGAAGAGCATGCCAGCACAAAGAAGGGAGAGAGAGAGATGGCTGTGTAGTTTAATCACTACCACAAAGATTCAGCTTCAGAATAGGGTTTATGCAGAATGTTCCATCATTCAATAAGATCAACTTGCAACGTGTGCCAAAACTAGACTACAGCAACCACAGAAGAGATGGACAATGACTATTGTGGGGAGTGACAGGCACTAAATATGTGGGAAACTGAGCTCAAGAAATGGCAGGTTTGAGTGTTAAATGTCCATGAGGAGAAAGTGAGGTCTGCAGATGCTGGAGATCAGAGCTGAAAATATGTTGCTGGAACACATTTGTTGCTGGAAAAGGGCCTGAAGAAGGGCTTATGCCCCAAACGTCGATTCTCCTGTTCCCCGGATGCTGCCTGACCTGCTGCGCTTTTCCAGCAACACATTTTCAGCTGTTAAATATCCATGGCTACAAGATGCTCAGAAAAGACAAAGATAAAAAGGAGAATAATAGGCATCTTTGGCTAAAGGAAAAGGTGACTACAATTACATCTATTGACCCCCCCACCAACTTGTGGGGAGGATTAGATTAGATTCCCTACAGTGTGGAAACAGGCCCTTCAGCCCAACAAGTCCACACCGACCCTCCGAACAGCAACCCACCCAGACCCAGTCTCCTACATTTACCCCTTCACCTAACACTACAGGCAATTTAGCATAGCCAATTCACCTAACCTGCACATCTTTGGACTGTGGGAGGAAACCCATGCAGACACAGGGAGAATGTGCAAACTCTATACAGACAGTTGCCTGAGGTGGGAATTGAACCTGGGTCTCTGGCGCTGTGAGGCAACAGTGTTAACCACTGTGCCACCTACTAGGTTGTAGCGGGACAAATACGTACAACACATCAGAGCTGTAAACACCTATTATAATGGGAGACTAATTATCAATATATAGACTGGAATAGTGGTAGCCTAAGGTGCAGACATTTCTAGATTGTATTCAGGAGAATTTTCTACAGGTCCAGCAAGAAAGTATACATTGTTGGATGTAGGATCTTGGAAACGAGGTGGCCCAAGCAACATTTGGGGGACAGTGACCATTATATCACAAGGTTTAGAATGATACTAGTCTAGATTAGAGTGGTGCTGGGAAAGCACAGCAGATCAGACAGCATCCGAGGAGCAGGAAAATCGACATTTCGGGCAAAAGCCCTTCATCAGGAAGTGATACTAGAATGATACTAGTCTATCCACATTAAGACTAATCAACTGGCAGAGGCAGGAACTGGACAGACTTTCTCTTCAAAGAGATGGTTCAGGCACAGTCGTGATGTATTCACATAATCCCTATACTGGGGAAACAGGCCAATTGGCCCAACAAGCCCACACTGACGTGTTCCCCATCCCTATTACTTTACATTTCCCCTGACTAAAGAACCCTGAACACTATAAGCAATTTAGCACAGCCAATTCACCTAACCTGTACATCTTTGGATCGTGAGAGGAAATACATACAGGCACGGGGCGATTGTGTGGAGCTTGCACAGTCACCCGCGATTAGAATCGAACCCTGACGCTGAAAGGCAGCAACGCTAACCACTTAGCCACCGCGCTGCCCCAAAACTTTTAATTTCAAATTTTTATTGAATTCAAATTCTACCACTTAGTGATAAAGCCACTAGACCATCACCTCCCCTTGTCAGAAAATGGTGGGACAAGCAATCTCCTTTGTTAACCAGAGAGCTCTGAATTTAAGTTTAAAAAACATAATTGAGATGCAAGACAAATTCAGAAGGAAGGTGAAACAGTAAAGAAGAGGGATTATGCAAAGACTGAGAATTGACACAAAGGGAAAATCCAAAGCATTCACAAACCCAAAGATTAGAACCAAAAAAAAGGATTTAAACTTGGAAGTAAGGGGCGTGGCTGAGGTGTTTGCAGCTGTCTTGACCAGAGAGGCAGATCCTTCCCAGGTCGTTGTGACAGAGGAGGAATTGAATAAGATGTCAGTACTTAAAATTGATAACACACCAGGGCTGGATACAATGCATCCAACAATTTTAAAGTATGTGATGGCAGAAATTGCAGAGTCACAAACAATCATTTTTCAATCTTCTCTAGGTTTGAGCATGGTGCCTGAGGATTGGTGATTTGCAAACATTACTTCCATACGCACAGAGGTGTGCGAAGAGTATAGACAGAGTATAAAATAAAGGCTATGATTCTGGACCTTCCTTTTAATTAACCTTAAACCTATTCAATGACGTTCTGACATATCTCTCTAACCAGAGTTTAGGGTCATTACCACCGCACCACAAGAACCCTCATTTCTGTTTCCAAATATCAATCTGCTCAGAGATGGTAAGAAACTACTATACCCGGCTTCCTGTCCCACAGGTATAAACACTACCACTGTATCACAATGTACTATTGTGTGTATAAGTGTGTGGACATCATCAAAGATGACAGGGCAGGACAGATAGTGAGAATTGTTCACAAAAAACTCTTCTAGGCTACATTAATAGGACAGAGAGTAAAAGAACAGGAAACCTATGCTGAACCTATATAGGACTGGTTAGATTTCTGCTGGACTATTGTATATAGCTAACGTAACACCCTTGTACAAGGAGGGAGGGAGAAAGAAGATGGGATATTAAAGACCGGTTAAACCTGACCTCAGTCATCGAAAAAATTTGTTCATTATTAAGGATGAGATTATGGATCATTTACACACACAGGTGTCTCTGCTTTTGCACACCCTTTAGAGTAGTACATTACTAGGGCTCTTGTGATGCAGTGGCAGTGTTTATACCTGTGGGACAGTAAGACATGAGATAGCTTTGGCAAATAGAATTAAGGAGAATCCAAAGGGTTTTTACAAATATATTAAGGACAAAAGGGTAACTAGGGTGAGAATAGGGCCCCTCAAAGATCAGCAAGGCGGCCTTTTGTGTGGAGCCACAGAAAATGGAGGAGATACTAAACGAGTATTTTGCATCAGTATTTAATGTGAAAAAGGATATGGAAGATATAGAATGTAAGGAAATAGATGGTGACACCTTGCAAAAATGTCCATATTACAGAGGAGGAAGTGCTGGATGTCTTGGATCGCATAAAGCTGAATAAATCCCCAGGACCTGATCAGGTGTACCCTAAAACTCTGTGGGAAGCTAGAGAAGTGATTGCTGAGCCTCTTGCTGAGATATTTGTATCATCGATAGTCACAGGTGAGGTGCCGGAAGAATGGAGGTTGGCAAACGTGGTGCCACTGTTTAAGAAGGGTGGTAAGGACAAGCCAGGGAACTATAGACCAGTGAGTCTGACGTCAGTGGTGGGCAAGGTGTTGGAGGGAATCCTGAGGGACGGGATATACATGTATTTGGAAGGGCAAGGACTGATTCGGGATAGTCAACATGGCTTTGTGCGTGGGAAATCATGTCTCACAAACTTGATTGAGTTTTTTGAAGTAGCAACAAAGAAGATTGATGAGGGCAGAGTGGTAGATGTGATCTATATGGACTTCAGTAAGGTGTTCGACAAGGTTTCCCATGTTTAGCAAGGTTAGATCTTGCGGAATACAGGGAGAACTAGCCACTTGGATACAGAACTGGCTCAAAGGTAGAAGACAGAGTGTGATGGTGGTGGAAGGTTGTTTTTCAGACTGGAGGCCTGTGATAAGTGGAGCACCACAAGGATTGGTGCTGGGTCCTCTACTTTTTATCATTTACATAAATGATTTGGATGCGAGCATAAGAGGTACAGTTAGTAAGTTTGCAGATGACACCAAAATTGGAGGTGTAGTGGACAGTGAAGAGGGTTACCTCAGATTACAACAGGATCTGAACCACATGGGCCAATGGGCTGAGAAGTGGCAGATGGGCTTTAATTCAGATAAATGCGAGTTGCTGCATTTTGGGAAAGCAAATCTTAGCAGGACTTCTACAGTTAATGGTAAGGTCCTAGGGAGTATTGCTGAACAAAGAGACCTTGGAGTGCAGGTTCATAGCTCCTTGAAAGTGGAGTCGCAGGTAGATAGGATAGTGAAGGGGACATTTGGTATGCTTTCTTTTATTGGACAGAGTATTGAGTACAGGAGTTGGGAGGTCATGTTGCCACTGTTGGAATATTGCATGTAATTCTGGTGTTCCTATTGGAAAGATATTGTGAAACTTGAAAGGGTTCAGAAAAGATTTACAAGGATGTTGCCAGGGTTGGAGGATTTGAGCTTTAGGGAGAGGCTGTACAGGCTGGGGCTGTTTTCCCTGGAGCGTCGGGGTTGGGACATCTGGTCAGCATGGACGGTTTGGACCAAAGGGTCTGTTTCCATGCTGTACATCTCTATGACTCGGAAGTGCATGATAATATAGGGTTGAGTCAGCACAGCTTTGTCATGCCTGACAAATCTGTTCGAATTCTTTGAGAACGTAATAAGTTCGACAAAGAAGAGTCCGTGGATGTGATCTATTTGGATTTCCAGAAAATCTTTGACAAGGTGTCATACGGGAAGCTGCTAAATAATAAAAGATAATATTATATTACCCTTGGTGTTAAGGGTAAGGTGCTGACATGGATAGAGGATTGGCAGACTGGCAGAAGGCAGAGTGGGAATAAAAGGGTCTTTTTCAGGATGGCAGCTGGTGATTAATGCAGTTCTGTAGGGGTTAGTGTTGGGACCTCAGCTATTCACATTGTACATTCACAGGTACAGGCGAATGTTAAGGGTTTGAGAGTCCATTCAGTATTCTAACAACAGTAGGGTAGAAACTGTTACAAAACCGGCTGGTGTGTAACAGTTTCTACCCTACTGTAAGAATACTGAATAGACTTTCAAACTCTTAACATTCGCCTGTACCTGTGTTTTTGTTTTTGCTGCTGTTTACCTATTATTTACAATCTATGCTACTTAACTCTGTGATCTGCCTGTATTGTTCACAAGACAAAGCTTTTCACTGTGCACCAGCACACGTGACAATCAATTCAACTCCATTCAATTCAATACTTTAACATGCACAAGGAACGGAGGGTATTGTATCATCTGCAGAAGGACTTGGACAGGCTTGGAGAGTGGGCAAAAGAAATGGCAGATGAAATATAGTGTGGCAAAGTGTGAGATTATAGACAATAGGTGCAGGAGTAGGCCATTCTGCCCTTCGAGCCAGCACCACCATTCATTATACTCATGGCTGATCATCCTCAATCAGTATCCTGTTCCTCCCTTATCTCCATAACCCTTGATTCCACTATCCTTAAGAGCTCTATCCAACTCTTTCTTGAAAGTATCCAGAGACTTGGCCTCCATTGCCTTCTGGGGCAGAGCATTCCATACACTCACCACTCTCTGGGTGAAGAAGTTTCTCCTCAACTCTATTCTAAGTGGCCTACCCCTTATTTTTAAACTGTGTCCTTTGGTTCAGGACTCACCCATCAGTGGAAACATGTTTCCTGTCTCCAGAGTGTTCAATCCTTTAATAATCTTATAAGTCTCAATCAGATCCCCTCCCAGCCTTCTAAACCCAAGCCTATATGAGCCCAGTTGCTCCAATCTTTCAACGCAAGATAGTCCCGCCATTCTGGCCTTCATTGACTGATTTACAAGAACACCCAGATCTCTCTGTACTGTCCCTTTACCTATGTTGACTCCATTTAGGTAGTAATCTGCCTTCCTGTTCTTGCCACCAAAGTGGATAACCATACATTTATTCACATTAAACTGCATCTGCCATGCATCTGTCCACTCACCTAGCCTGTCCAGGTCACCCTGTAATCTCCTAACATCCTCCTCACATTTCACCCTGCCATCCAGCTTTGTATCATCAGCAAATTTTCTAATATTACTTTTAATACCATAATCTATATCATTAATGTATATTGTAAAAACCTGCAGTCCCAGCACTGATCCCTGCGGTACCCTGCTGGTCACCGCCTGCCATTCTGAAAGGGAGCCGTTTATCACTACTCTTAGTTTCCTGTCAGCCAACCAATTTTCATCCAAGTCAGTATTTTGCCCCCAATACCACGCGCCCTAGTTTTGCTTACACTTTGGTTGGACGAATACAAAAAGCTCTGGGAATCTGAAGCACAAAGGGACTTAAGAGAATGCAGAACTAGGACTCCTAAGGTTAAAATGCAGGTCCACTTGGTAGTTAGGAAAACGAATGCAATGTTAGCATTCATTTCAAAAGGGCTAGAATACAAGGGCATAAGATATAGGAGCAGAAATTCAGCCATTCAGCCCACTGAGTCTGCCCCGCCATTCAATCATGGCTGATAGGTTTCTCATCTCCATTCTCCCGCTTTCTCCACATAACCCTTGATTCTCAGGAACCTATCTATCTCCGTCTGAAATATACTCAATGATCTGGCCTCCAAATCCTTCAGTGGCAATGAATTCTATAGATCCACCACTCACTGGCTGAAGTTTCTCCTTAGTTCCATTCAAAAAGGTTCTCTCTTTACTCTAAGGCTGTGCCCCAGGATCCTAGTCTCTCCTACCAATGGAGGCATCTTCCCAACATCCACTCATGGGTTCCACAAGCTGCTCCAAAAAACCATCTCGTCGACATTACACAAATTCCTCTTCTTACAATCTACTACCAACCTGATTTTCCTAGTCCACCTGAATATTGAAATCCCCCATGATCACTGTAACATTGTCTTTTCTATCTCCTGGTGCATCTTGCACCCCAGCTCCTGACTACTGTTTGGTTTTTTGACCTTTGTGGTTCCTCAATTTTACCCCACACAGATTCTACACCATCTGACCCTACTTCATTTCTTACTAAGAAGGCAACCTCACCCCCCTCTGCCCACCTTTTCAGTAGGAAGTATATCCTTGAATATTCAGCTCCCAATCCTGATCCCCTTGCAGCCGTGTCTCCGCGATGCCCACAACATCATACCTGCCAATTTCAATCTGCACCACAGGCTCATTTACCTTATTCCTCATACAGCGTGCATTCCAATATAACACCTTCAGTCCTGTAGTAACCGTCCCTCTTCTCAATGTCATTTGTTTGTCCAGTGTGCTTGGAGTTTGATTGCTAACCTTTAAAGTACACTCTGTCCTGTGTGTGCTGCAGACTTTAATAACCTCTCCTGAGTTCTGCACCCTTACCTCCTCCTTTAATTCGGGTTTTCGAATTTCCACTATAACTGAAGCCACTCCCTATCCTGACTTAGAAAATATTGCCATTCCTTTAATGTCATTGGCTCAAAATCCTGGAATTCCCTCCCTCAGGGTGAAATGTCCAGAGTTTCCAATAAAGTAAGGGAAACAGACAGTTATAGAGAGAAACTATTTGTTGCCGGTGGAGGAGCCTGTAACTGTGGGACACGATCCAAAAATTAGAACCAGCCCTTTCACGAGTGAAGTTCGGGAACACTTTTAAGCATAAAAGGTAATGGAATTTTGGAAATATTCTGCAAACAATAACTAATCTAGATCAATAGTTCAATTTTAAATCTGTGGTTGATGCATTTACCAAAAATATTCAGGAATGCAAGGCACAATGTATCTATGAAGTTATGTGGCAGACCAACCATGACTTAGTCCAATGGAAGAACAGGCTCAATCCACTAATCCTGTCTGAAATTCACTACCTGGTTCAAATCTTGAGCTTTTAACAAGCTGCAAAGACAGATGGTCACAATGTGCTAACAGAACAAAAGGATACAGAACATGGATTAAAAAAAAACACACTAGAGGGGTCAGATCGGAAGTCTTCCTTTTGCAAATGAAACAGCAGCAGAACAAATACTTGTGTTTCTGCTACCTTGGATCCACAATGTTATCTACACTGGTTCGGGTCTGCCAGTGTCACATGACCCTTGGAGACTTACCCCACAATCACAGATGTCTTGGACATATTTGATGTAGCACTGTGCTGCTTGATCTGATTCACCTAGCTGCTCGTGAATCCTGTAACATTATGGAAGGAAATAGACATTAAGTCAATACGGCCCAACCAACACTGAGAGACTGGCAATGTTGGCAGCATTACAGACTACATTAGATGTCTGCTTATACTTCCTCTGCCAATTCCACAACCTTATGTAGTTTTTGAAACAAAACAGAAGTTGCTGAAAAAGCTCAGCAGATCTGGCAGAGTCTGTGAAGAGAAATCAAAGTTAACGTTTCAGGTCCAGTGACCCTTCCTCAGAACCTGAGGAAGACACTGCCAGACCTGCTGAGCTTTTCCAGCAACTTCTGTTTTTGCTTCCGATTTATAGCACTCGCTTTCAGTTTTTATTTATGTCATTTTTGTTTGGCTACAAACAGATTAGAATATCCTTTGTAAAGAAGTTTTAACACAGTAAGATATAACTGAGATCTCAGACTTAATAAAACAAAAGTGCAGCTTAATGTGTCCCACTGTTTGATCCTCTGTTCAGACTGCTACAGGAAGCAGTGTATTAGTACACAGCAGGGGCACAGCGGCTTGCCTTCCCACTTGTCATTTCCAATCTTAGATGTGTGTTCTCAACCAAATCACTTTGGTCCATCTCTCAGCAACTGCTTCACAATGGAACAGGCAGTTAAGGACAAGTCAGTTAACTGGAATCTTGCATTAGTAATTAGTAGAGGGGTCAGTAATCTTCTACCTCTACGTCTCCTGGTTAAGAGGAAAGTTGAGGAGACCATGGGAGTGGATGTAGGTTTGCTCACTGAGCTGGGAGGTTCGTTTTCAGATGTTTCGTCACCATATTAGGTAACAACAGTGAGCCTCCAGATGAAGCACTGCTGGCACGGTCTGCTTTCTATTTATACCACCAGTGCTTCATCTGGAGGCTCACTGATGATGTTACCTAGTATGGTGACGAAACGTCTGAAAACAAACCTTCCAGCTCAGCGAGCATCCAGAACCTCAACCTGAGCTACAAATCTTCTCAAAACTCGCTAACAGTTGGAGTCTGGAACTCACTGTCTGAAACTCTTGTAACATTTAAATAGTATTTAGCAATTTATTTCCATTGCCAGAGCCTTCAGGGCTATGAGCCAACGGTTGGACGATGGAATTAGTAGAGTCAGATTTTTGATGATCCGTTCGACATGGGCTGAATGGTCTGCTTCTGTGCTGTAAGTCTATAAATAGGGCAGAGAGACTTTGATTTCAAATACAAATCAACTTCATTTCTTCCCGTTTTTACAACTTCCTATTTTCTCCTTCACTGCCAGGATGACTCTTGGTTGTAGGAGCAGGTTACTGCAGATGCTGGAACAAGTTCTGAAAGCAAGAAAATGCTGGGGAGATCACAGCAGGTCAGGCAGCATTCATGGAGAGAGACAGCATGCTAACATTTTGAGTCTGGACTCTTTGCTGATATACTTTTTGCGGTTCGCCACATCTACCTTACCAAACAGTTAATCTCATTTGTGCCATTATTCTTAAATCCGGAGGCTATTGTTACCAGTTGCTACCTACTGAACCTTTCAAATCTTTTGGCATCAGTCACCATAACCTTAAGCTCTAACATTCGAAACATCTAAAGCTATAAACTGTTATGATTGAGATTATTCAAATGAACCATCACTAACCTTTCCAAGACACTAATAATCTTTAGCAATTTTCCTCATTACATTTCTTTTGATAAGATAACAAACACCAACTTTTCCATAATATGAATTTGTAAAATAGTCTGGTTGGAACATTCACCCACTTTCCAGGATATGACGAAACCAACCTTCACAATCGTTTGAGAGCTCTCCGCGGGGAAACACTTACTTTGCTAGTTTGACCAACGCCATTTTCTCGACATCACCAACAGAAAACGCCCTCCAGTAACACTGCCAATGAGAGACAGAAAGGAAGACAAGTCACTTGTTTCAGGGTCTCGTGGCAAACCGGTTGGACAGCACAACATGGGAAGCAGTCTTCTCAAACAGGTTGTGTAAGTGTGGCTCCCACAAGCAAGGATTGTTACAAGTTAATCCACTGATCTGAACTGAGTATAGACAGAAGAATCTGAAGTAAAAACAATGACTGCAGATGCTGGAAACCAGATTCTGGATTAGTGGTGCTGGAAGAGCATCCAAGGATGCTGCCTGAACTGCTGTGCTCTTCCAGCACCACTAATCCAGAAGAATCTGAAGTGTCTAACCAACTCGAAAATCTCTTCAATTGGGAATAACAGACAATATAATGCTGACAAATAGCATGCAAACAACAGGGATAATACAGACAATTCTAATGAGTGATTTTAAGAAAAAGAAATAAACATAACCATTTTTACCAGACAGACTTTTAGCAGGGATGGAAATGGCAATGCAAGCTCTTGGGCTTATGCCCCCTGCTTTTATTGTGAAATCCTTTGGATTATTTAACTGATTTGAAACCACTGTTTTTCGCAATTCTCTGCTGAAGCTGTATGAAGTTATCATCGTTTACAGGGCCACTCTCAAAATCAGTTTAATTTCTGAATAAAAACAAGGCAGGAAAGTACCTTCTTGGCTTCAGGCAGCTGATTCAGCTTTTCATAACATTCACCCAAAGCGATGAGCATTCGAGAGTCATTCGGTCTGTGGGGAAGAGACACACTGTTTCCAAATCTTCCCAAATTCCAGGCAGCATGTGGTACTGTAGCTTTAATCCCTGCAGTGACTTACCTGAGCTGATGGGCTCGTCTGTAATAATACAAACAATAAAACGGCATCTTGAGGATCTCATACGTCTGTCCCAGTCCGTACCAAGCTCTGTAATCTCGTTTATTCACCTCAATAGCATGCCTGCAGGAACACAAGGAGTAACTGGTAAAGGCTGCTCTCTCATGGGCTACAGAGCTAACCAAAGGCACTTTTCTCAGAATCCTGCTCAGACTCCATCTTTAGCCTCAGGATGGATATATTAGACTCAGAGCAGCTACACATTCTCCATAATTATACCAGGGCTGAAAGGGTTACATTCAGACTAGTTACATAAATTTAATGTTTCCCATTGAACCATCACAAAATGCAGATTCAGCCTCCTGTAGAGTAACTGTCCAACTCAAGGCAATACATTTTAGGAAGGGTGTAAAGTCATTTCTTAAATGGCAGGAGTTTGGAAAGTATAAAATGTACAAGGGATCTGAAGTGCCCTTGTCAGTAAGTCATTGAAGGTTAATATGCAGACGCTATTAGGAAGGCTAATGGAATGTTAGCCTTTATTACACAAGGATTTACTTATGGGAGTAATGAAGCTTAGTTAGACCGCACATGGAGTAGTGTGTGCAGTCCTGGGCTCCTTGCTTTGGAAGGATATTACTGCCACACAGCAAGTGCAACATATATTCAGCAGGCTTGATTGTAGAATCATAGAATCTCTAAAGTGTGGAAGCAGGCCACACAGCCCATTGAATCCACACCAACCCTCTGAAGAGCATCCCCCTCAGACTCCTCACCCTATCCCTCTCATCCTGCATTTCCTATGGCTAACCCATCTAGCCCACAAATCTCTGGACACTACGGGGCAATTTAGCATGGCCAATCCACGCTAACCTGCACATCTTTGGACTGTGGGAGGAAACTGGAGCACCCAGAGGAAGCCCAAGCAGACACAGGGAGAACGTGCAAAGTCCATACAGACAGTCGCCCTGAGGCTGGAATCGTGAGACTAACTTATGAAAAGGGATTGGGGCAAACTGGGCCTATATTCTCTTCAGTTTTGAAGAAGTGATATTACTGAAATCTACAAAACAATGAAAGGAGTAGACAGGGTTGATGCAGGTCAGGTATTTCCTCTGGTTTGAAGGGGGCAAGTTCTAGAATAAATGGACACAGTACAAAATGAAGGGGGTGTCATTTAGGATCAAGATGTGGAGAATTTCCTTTACTTGGAAGATTGTTATGCTTTAGAATTCTGTAGGTCAGAGGGGACTAGAAAGCTCAATCTTTGAGTATGTTTATGTAGAGTTTCAGATTGCCGATTGTGAGAGGAGTAAAGGGAATTGAAGTACTCAATCAACCACAATAGTGAGCAGACTCAGCAAGGTAAATGGTCTAGTCGTGTCCGACGATAGACTGAAGACAACGGAGACAGTTTCCAAGGAAAGGGATTGGAGGAGGCTTGACAGAGATGTTCAAACACCATGAAGGGTCTGGACAGAGTAAATAGGGAGAACCTGCTGCCATGTAGGAGGGCCGAGAACAAGAGGACTCCGAGGCAGGTGAACATTAGAAAAGCCAAATATAGTCACAGAGTCACACAGCATGGAAACAGGCCCTTTGGTCCAACTCATCTACACCGACTGGATGCCCCAAATTAATCTAGTCCCATAGTGCGGGGTTAAGTTCTGAATGCATTGCCCCAGCATGTGGTAGAGACAGATTCAATCTTGGCTTTCAAAAGGGAGCTGAATAATTATCTGCAGAGAAATATTTGCAGGGAGAAGCTCTTAGGGAAACAGCTCGGATACACTGGCTTGAATGATTGAAACTATTCTCTGGGGCCACGGGGAAGGCGAAAGCTAAATAGATGCTGTCAGTGACACATCTGCAACTGTCAAGCAGCAGCAGGTATTTGACCTCAGTTAGTTTGGTTCTGCTTCATGACCAAGTCTGTCCTCCGGCATGAGGAGTGAAGCATCAGTTGAGTTTTCTATTGTAAATGAATGAAATGGGGATTCAGGGCAGTGAAATCCTGCCTGGATGTTATCAGTTGAAACAGCATGTGTAAGTGAACAACTGCGTTGCATACCTGTAAGCCTGAATAGCTGCTGATATGTTCTTCATCTCCATATACTCATGACCCATCAGCGTCCAAGCACCAAGGTAACGAGGATTTAACTTCAGTGCTCTTTGAAAGTACAGGGCTGCTTTCTCATGTTGAGACCTTAAACTGTAGTAATTGCCTTGGTGAGAAGAGAAGTGACATTAGGTTTACATTTCTGTACAACAGCTCAAAACTTAAAGGTCCAAGCAGCAAATACTAATCTGCATTTAGCCAGGTAATTAAGTATTTGAGAACCCTTAGCCAGGGAAGGCGAAATATCACCATCTCATCAACCACTGCTGAGAAGTATTTGCCCTCCAAGTCAGCATAATATTAACCAGACATGAAAGGGCCCACTTAGGGGTGACATACAGACCCCCCACCTGTGGGGCCACATCTTAGCAACAGGTGGGGATAACGTATAGGCAACTTCATAAATGCTGTCCTGTTATGGACCGGACCAGACCTCTCAAGATCTGTTAAGAGGGTAGCCCAGACCCTAATGTTTTCCTATTTTAAAAGTAGGTGTGAAATGTGTGTTCCAGACGTGAGGCAACTGGTCAAACCACTCCACATTAAGTAAAACAATTCATTTAAACACTGTAGTTAAGATACAAACAAATGAAAGAGGAATTTAGAATAACGTAACTATTAGAAAACATGGTAGGAAAACAAATAATAGATACAGTACCTATTAACTGTTCCATTATAGTAACATCCCATAAACACACCCCTTGACAAAAAAAGGTAAATTCATTCACAGATTCCTACATGTAGTTCTCCAATCCAGGAGGAAACAATACCAAGAGAGATTTCAGAGAAAGTAGCAGCTACTGTTAATAGAACATAGAACAATACAGCACAGAACAGGCCCTCGATGTTGCGCCGACCTGTGAACTATTCTCAGCTCATCCCCCTACACTATCCCCAAATCATCCATGTGCTTATCCAAGGATTGTTTAAATCTCCCTAATGTGGCTGAGTTGACTACATTAGCAGGTAGGGCATTCCACACCCTTACCACTCTGCGTAAAGAACTTGCCTCTGACATCTGTCTTAAATCTATCACCCCTCAATTTGTAGTTATAACTGAATTCACTGACGTTTGCAACTCTTCTGGGAGCCAAACACCTTCTGACTGACAAACAAAAATCGAGACAGCCTGGTGTCTGAGAGCTGGCCCCTCTCATCCAGGCTGCTGCCATTGTTCCAACGTTTTAACCAAAAACGTCAGAGCGGTGAGAGGAGGAGGATTGGTGAACCGAGGGCTGCTGGGAAGGGTGGGTTTTCCCGCATTAAAAGGAACTTACCTTGGGAATCGGGCCTCCATTTGCAAGAGGTGCGGGGGAGGAGCGAAGGACTTCTGGGAAGTCATATATTTGTGTGGTTGCATTACCCGAAACACTATTTGGGTACTGTCCCTCACCCATCCTCCTCCTCTAACCAAAAAAAAAGGACCTGTGCGCCAGATTGGTAAAGTAATGAGTTTACTTTTTTATTCCTTATTTTTTCAACAGTCTCCTTGGGAATTTAGAATCGTGGGAATGGCGGTGAGGGTAGTTGAATGTTCCGCCTGCAGAATGTGGAAGGTAAGGGTCACCACCAGTGTCCCTGCTGACTGCATCTGCAGGAAGTGCACCCAACTCCAGCTCCTCGAAAACCACGTTAGGGAACTGGAGCTGGATGAACTCCGGATCATTCGGGAGGCAGAGGGGGTTATTGAGAGGAGTTACAGGGAGGTAGTCACTCCTAAGATACAAGAAAAAGGCAGATGGGTTACAGTCAGGGGACGGAAAGGGAACTAGCAGGCAGTGCAGGAATCCCTGTGGCCATTCCCCTCAACAATAAGTATATCGTTTTGGATACTGTTTGGGGGGGACAACTTATCAGGGGAAAGCAGTGGGGCCCAGGGCTCTGGCACAGAGTCTGTCCCTGCTGCTCAGAAGGAAAAGGGAAAGGGGAGGAGAGCAATAGTCATTGGGAACTCCATAGTTAGGGGGACAGATAGGAGGTTCTGTGGGGAAGAGAGAGACTCACAGTTGGTGTGTTGCCTCCCAGGTGCTAGGGTTCATGATGTCTCTGATCATGTTTTTGGGATCCTTAAGGGGGAGGGGGAGCAGCCCCAAGTCGTGGTCCACATAGGCACCAACGACATTGGTAGGGAGAGAGATGGGGATTTAAGGCAGAAATCAGGGAGCTAGGATGGAAGCTTAGAGCTGTCTCTGGTTTGTTGCCCGTGCCACGTGCTAGTGAGGCAAGGAATAGGGAGAGAGAAGAGTTGAACACGTGGCTACAGGTTTGGTACAGGAGAGAGGGTTTTGGATTCTTGGATAATTGGGGCTCTTTCTGGGGTAGGTGGGACTTCTACAAGCAGAATGGTCTTCATCTGAACCAGAGGGGTACCAATATCCTGGAGGGGAAATTCGCTAAGACTATTGGGGTGGGTTTAAACTAATCCAGCAGGGGGATGGGAACCAAAATTGTAGTTCGAGTATAGAAAAGGTTGAGAGTAGGGAGGTCCGAAATCAAGTGTCAGGGAAGCAAGATGGCACCGACAAGCAAGACGTTGGTTTGAAGTGCGTCAACTTCAACGCCAGGAGCATCCGGAATAAGGTGGGTGAACCTGGGACTTCGATGTTGTGGCCATTTCAGAGACATGGATAGAGCAGGGACAGGAACGGTTGTTGCAGGTTCCAGGCTTTAGATGTTTCAGTAAGAACGGAGAAGATGGTAAAAGAGGGGGAGGTGTGGCATTGTTGGTCAAGGATAGTATTACAGTTGCAGAAAGGATGTTTGGGGCCTCGTCAACTGAGGTAGTATGGGCTGAAGTTAGAAACAGGAAAGGAGAGGTCACCCTGTTGGAGTTTTCTATCGGCCCCCAAATAGTTCCAGAGATGTAGAGGAAAAGATAGCAAAGATGATTCTCGATACGAGTGAGAGAGACAGGATAGTTGTCATGAGGGACTTCAACTTTCCAAATATTGACTGGGAACACTACAGTAAGAGTACTATAGATGGGTCAGTTTTTGTCCAGTGTGTGCAGGAGGGCTTCCTGACACAGTATGTAGACAGGCCAACAAGGGGCGAAGCCACATTAGATTTGGTACTGGCTAATGAGCCCGGCCAGGTGTTAGACTTGGAAGTAGGTGAGCACTTTGGTGATAGCGATCACAATTCTGTTATGTTTACTTTAGTGATAGAAAGGGTAAGGTGTATACCACTGGGCAAGAGTTACAGTTGGGGGAAAGGCAATTAC
>NC_057723.1:80153637-80167482 GCF_004010195.1 Chiloscyllium plagiosum
TGAGAGGTGACTTAATAGAGACATATAAGATAATCAGAGGGTTAGGTAGGGTGGACAGGGAGAGCCTTTTTCCAAGTATGGTGACAGCGAGCACGAGGGGGCATAGCTTTAAATTGAGGAGCGATACATGTAGGACAGATGTCAGAGGTAGTTTCTTTACTCAGAGTAGTAAGGGTATGGAATGCTTTGTCTGCAACGGTAGTAGATTCGCCAACTTTAAGTACATTTAAGTCGTCATTGGACAAGCATATAGACGTACATGGAATAGTGTAGGTTAGATAGACTTCAGATTGGTATGACAGGTCGGTGCAACGTCGAGGGCCAAAGGGCCTGTACTGCGCAGTAATGTTCTATGTTCTAAAGCCCTCCTAAGTTGTTTACTTAAGATGTTACCATTAGCCATTTCGGCACCTCTGCCTTTATAACCCCTCTTTCAAAATAAACCAGGACAAAATATCTTTTAAAGTAACAACATTGTCACAGTCTTCATTGCAGTTTTGTCAACTCCAGTAGAAACGCTTTAGCTTCATAGTTTATTCTTTTGAATTGTCCCACTGTTTGCGGAGAATCAACATTTAGCACCCATGTCTGTTTCCACATCTTTGTCACCTGATAAAGATGTGGTCAGGTGAATTGGCCATGCTAAAATTGCCCACCGTGTTAGGTACATTATTCAGGGCTAAATATAGGGTAGGGGAATGGGTCTGGGTGGGTTACTCTTCAGAGGGTCGGTGTGAATTTGTTGGGCCGAAGGGCCTGTTTCCATAACTGTAGCGAATCTAATCAGCCTGATGAACTAGTCTGTGCAATTGCAATTGGCCATACAGAAGCTCTGTGATACATCAAACCCCTGTTGGTTGTGAGACCAGGACAGATTTTAATTTCATCCAACTCCCTTATGCAGCCAGACATTTACTTCTCTTTAATTTACTTCTCAGCTGTCTGAGTGAGAAGGACTTGGCCAAGATAGTCAGAGAATAAATCCACTGTGGACTTTCTGCTGACTTCAGTGAAACCCCTCTAAACTAAGAACTGAATGCAGTGTAGCAGAGTGAAGTGTTCTGTGTAACTGGGTGATGAACATCTTCAAACTTGCAATCCTTTACACACAGTTCTCAATCCTGGGTATAGGGGATATTACAAAGAGTACAGGCACCTTCCATGGAACACAGTTGATATGTATCAAAGAGTTAATGTAATTTTAGTGAGGTACTGGTAAAAGTAGCTAATGCAGAAGACTGAGAAACTTAAATAACAAAAGGAACTAAGGATGCAACAGAGACCCACCAGGTGGATCAATGCAAAATGTAGGGCAACTGTACTCACCAATCACACAGCAGGTTTCCACTCGGTACTTGTCAATTTCACAAAGATTGTGAGCCAGATAGCTGAGCTCGGGTTTCATATTCTAATGGAAACATAAACATGGGCACAGATTGATAACAACAACTCCAAATTCCCACAACTACCAGAAAGCAAGTCGCTTCACTGGAATTCCAGTCTACTTTTCCTAATTCAAAGCTGCTAAATCAGATTATTTGATAAATCCAATTCTTTAAGTACATTTAGGACTTGAAAGAAAAGCAGAAATTGCTGGAGAAACTCAGCAAGTCTGTGCAGAGAAATCAAAGTTAGCAATTCAAGCCCAGAACTGAGAGTATTTATCTCAATGACAGGAGGGGAGAGGAGGAGAAAGCGGATAGCTGGAAGTGGAGACTGGAGAGAGAGAGCACACATGAGAGAGAGAGAGAGAGACAGTGTGAGAAAGAGTGAATGTGTGTGTGGGGGGGGGGGGGGAAGAAAGAGAGAGCTTGGTAGTTGCAGACAAAAGTATTGTTGATAGCAAGCCAGCAGAGAAGCAAAGGACGATGAGTGGTTGAGTGTCTAAAACAATGGGTTGGCTGTGCTGAATGCTATGACAGACCTGGGGTGTGGGGCTGGATAAAAGCTGTTGAAGATGGTTTTCAGGCTTTAGAATGATTGAACTCTACACCGAGTCCCAAAGGCTGCACAGAGCCTTGCTGCTATCTACCTGTACTTCAAGAGGAATTTAAAAAGGAGAAGAATTTGATGCCTGAGGTTTGAAAACAAAACTCCTGACTCTGGCACTTTTATAGAAAAGAAAAATATTCAGATGCTAAACATTTTCCTTCAATCTTAATCAGAAGCAGAGCAGTGCTGAGGGAACGTCTCCTGCTTTACGGATATTATTTGAGTTTGCCTCTCGACCATAAGTCTGCACAAAGAGAAACTCAAGAAAAGCTGGAGTATGAGAAAAGTTACTGAGCTTTAAGAAGTGAGCTCTTTTGATGAAGATACAAGAGTCATAGAATCACACTGCACAGAAAAACAGACCCTACAGTGCAACCAGTCCACACTGACCACGCTCCCAAACTAAACTAGTCCCAGCTGCCTGCTCCTGGCCCGTATCCCTCTAAACCTTTCCTAATCACGTTCTTATCCAAATGCCTTTTAAACCCTGTAACTGCACCCACATCCACCACTTCCTCAGGCAGTTCATTCCACACAGAACCATTGTGTTAAAAAGTTACCCCTCATGTCCTTTTTAAAGTCTTTCTCCTCTAACCTTAAAAATATGCCCCCTAGTTTTGAACTCCTCCACCCGATGGAAAAGACCATTGCCATCCACCTTATCTATACCTCCCGATTTTATAAACCTCAATAAGGTCGGTCACCCCTCAACCTCCTACGCTCCAGTGAAAAAAATCCCAGCCTTTCTAGTCTATTTTTATATCTCAAACCCTCCATTCCCAGGAACATCCTGGTAAATCTTTTCCAAACCCTCTCCAATTTAATAACAACCTTCCTATAATTGTGCAATCAGAACTGGACACTGTACTCCTGAAGAAGCCTCACCAATGTCCTGTACAACCTCAGCAAGAGCTTTAATAGATGAAAGACAGTTCAGAATGCAAGAGGGGAGTAACATTGAGTAGACTTACAATGGCAGTGAAATAAAACCATTGCAATGAAGAACTGGGACAAAATACCATTGTATTCTGGCGGGAACGATCAAGATAAACAAAGTTGACTCAGCAGTGTGTAATCCTCGGACATTAGATACCTTTGAGTGATGTGAGGAACTATAACAAACAGAATTAGGCCATTTAGCCAATCATGTCTGCTCTGCCATTCCACCTTGGCTGATACGTTTCTAAACCCAACTGTCCTGCCTTCTCCCCTTAACCTTTGATCCTTTTGCCAACGAAGAGCCTACCTTTGTGTTAAATATGCTTAATGACTTGGCTTCCACAGAATCACTACCTTCGGGCTGAAGACATTCTGAAAGTGGTGTTCCTTCACTCTGAGGCTGTACCCTCGGGTTCTGGTCTCTCCTATTAGTGGAAACATCTTTTCCACATCCACTCTGTCCAGATCTCTTAGTATTCTGTAAAACTCAATCAGATCCACCCTTCATCCAGATCCAGAGTCCTCAACCTCTCAGCATAAGACAAGCCCTTTATCCCAGGGATTCTTGTAAACCTCCTCTGGAACTCCTCCAATGGCAGCACATCCTTCCCTAGATACGGGGCCTTAAACTGCTCCCATTATTTCTAACGCGCTCTGACCAGAGCCTTACACAGCCTCAGTAGTGCATCCCTGCTCCTGTATTCTAACTCTGGATTTAGGTTTGCTCACTGAGCTGGCAGTTTGTTCTCAGACATTTCGTTACCATACTAAGTAACCTCTTCAGTGAACCTCTGGATGAAGGTTCTAACTCTCTCAAAATACCTTCCTAACTGCCAAGTGAACCTGCATGTTATTGTTAAGAGAATCCTCAACTCGGGACTCCTAACTCCCTTTGTGCTTCAGATTTCCGAAGCTTTTTTCCCATTTAGAAAATAGTCCATGCCTCTACTCCAGGAGAAAGTGAAGACTGCAGATGCTGGAGATCAGACAGTGGTGCTGGAAAAGCGCAGGAGGTCAGGCAGCATCCGAGGAGCAGGAGAGTCGATGTTTCGGGCATAAGCCCTTCATCATCAGGAATGAGACTTGTCTGTAAAAGCCTCATTCCTGATGAAAGGCTTATGT
Organism: Chiloscyllium plagiosum; assembly: GCF_004010195.1. NCBI lineage: Eukaryota > Metazoa > Chordata > Chondrichthyes > Orectolobiformes > Hemiscylliidae > Chiloscyllium > Chiloscyllium plagiosum. The sequence goes on from NC_057723.1 coordinate 80,157,691, forward strand.
CCGAGATGTTGATTCTCCTGCTCCTCAGATGCTGCGCTTTTCCAGCACCACTCTCGATTCATGCCTCTACTCTTCTTACCAAAGTGCATAACCAAACATTTTCCCACACTGTATTCCATCTTCTTTGCTCACTGTCCTAGCCTGTCCAAGTCCTCCTGTAGGTGGAAGTGGGGTACTGGAGATTAGACTCAAGATTAGAGTGGTGTTGGAAAAGTACAGCAGGTCAGGCAGCATCCGAAGAGCAGGAAAATCGACGTTTCGGGTAAAAGCCCTTCAGCAGAAATCCTTTTACGGCCTCCCACTTCCCCACCTGCTCCTCCATCTGTCTGTGTATCATCTTCAAACTTAGCAACAGCGCCCTCAGTTCCTTCATGCTGATCGTTAATGTATCAACGAGAACACTCAGCCTTACCCGAACATACAACAGGTTGGATAATGTGTCCATATTTTCTATCCTATATGGGTCCTGATTCCGTAACTCATTGAAAAGGGTTAAAGCTCTATCAATATCTAAAGATTAGGGGAAAAAGAAACAAAATTAGTTCAACATTTCCTGAATACACGAGATTGTCAGATAACTACATGAGTATGATAAATCAAAAGAACCCTTTGTTAAATGGACACAGATAACACACATATCATTCAGCAATTATACACATAAGGGTGAAGATAACTTCACAAGTTATTAAAGTAAACATGGAAACTGTTTGAATAAAAAATTGGAACGTTATTCAAAAACCAAGATGAGACATCCCTTGACTGATCAGGTGTGTTTTCTCTCTCGGCAAGGAGGTAAAATCTAAAGACGACAGTTAAGAGTTCACAGCTCCTGTGACATACCTGACCATGACAACATTTCAACTTCCAAACTGGAAATCCCTCAATATTCTCGTGTGACCAAAAAAGAAATTATTTGAATAAATTCACATTCACTTTTACAAGTTTAACCATGGAAGAACTGCAGTGCAAAGTACAGACATCAAGATGCAACTAAACAAATACTCTACCACCACAACAACTCTGCCAAGCAAAAGACACATCAACCTTAAATTCCAGCAACCAAAACACCAATGCACTGTCCATGTCTAGCATGGCACACTCGATGGCAAAGGTCCATTTATTCCTGGGAAACTAATTTTTCTGGATATTTGCTCCAGGATGCCATTATGATCAAAGAGTTCCAGTCGAGGTGTGCAAACTGATGTGGGGATGATAGAGTAAGTAAAATGAATTGTTAAATAAGGAATCAGTCTGGGGATTTTGGCCTGGATCTTTCACTCGATCAGTCTCAATGCTCCAGTGCAACTCACCTGAACTCAGCAGGACCAGCACGAAGGATCATGGAAACTTATGTTTGGTGAAAATCAAATCTCAGCAACATTTTTGAAAAGCTTTGAGAGAACAATGCGCTAGGAGCACGTCTCACTCACAAAACAAGCCACGTGCTTAATGATGAGCTGACCACCAGTCCTTGCTACTGCACTTACCCACAGGCCATTATGCAGGCTCTAAAAATTGAGCCAGACCTTTTAGGAATAAGGACAATAACATATTTGCAAAGGACTTTGATATAATTTATGGTTAAATTTACCAGGAAACTAACTATTGTATCAGAATCCAACTAAGCAATAGTTTTTGTACTTTTGTTCAAGTCATTTTCAACAAACGTGTTAAGGAATACCTGCTGAGGCAAATTAAAAATAAAATACTATTTTAAAATGTTTGCCAGTTGTATTGGTTCTTGCAAATTTTGTATTCGGTAATATGCACAGGTTTAAGGGAAATCCTTGAATTTTCAAAAAGGGTGCAGTTCACACCATCACAGACTGCACCCAAAGCAGGACCTCTACACCTACTGCTTTTGAAGTGACTGGCAAGTCCAAGCTGAAGCCAATTTTGAACCTCATCCCCTTCCAGAATTCCAAGCTGCAGGCCCTCTTTAGAGGGGTCCTTGGGGAATAATGTGAACTGCAGCAAGCCCTACACCAAAAGCTGTCATCTCCAAACACTGCAACAGAAGATCAATGAATCAGAAGGGACTCATCATCTCCTGTACAATGCCAGGACCTGAAGACTATGACTGTAGATTAAGAAGAAAGGGAGACACACACTCGTGTCTGGTTTGCATTTACAGCTTCAGAAAATATGCAAACATGCAGCTTTAACATTAAGACTGACAACGCCAACTATACATTGGCCAAGTCTTCCACTTGATTTTCTCATCTACAAGTGATATTAGACAGACATGTGAAGGATTTGGTTGGAACTGGGTTGGATCGAAGCAAGGTACCATCTATAATGAGGGGTCACTGTGGAGACCAGGCCCCTACCACAAACATTCCTAAACGGATGACTGTCAAGAACCGAAGGACTGAATTAAAAATAACGTTCCCAAAAATGCGGGACAATCTCAATTTGATCTTATGACACAAAAACGAGGAGACGTCATCCTGACCCTAATACTGACCTCGAACATTATGATAAGCTACAGCAATCTGGGAGATGATGTAAGTGCTTTTGGAGAAGCCAGCATCAATGAGGTTCTGGTATTTTTGCAATGCCTCCTCAATCAACTGCAGCTCTGTATAGATGTGAGCCAGGAAGAATTCTTTCATCCAGGTGTTGGGAAGCACCATAGGCTTGAGCTGGAAGGGGAATGCAAAGTACAATAGGTATGAGAAGGGTTTACAGGCCAACATTAAAGTCACAGAAAGCAGAGCTACAACCCATGGGCTAGAAGACAGCTGAACCTCTAGGCAAAGCAGTGGAGGAAGAGAACCATTAAAGAAACAATTCAACAGATCTCTGATGAGTTGAGGAGGAACTTCTTCACCCAAAGGGCTGTGAATCTGTGGAATTCCCTGCCCAGGGAAGCAGTTGGGGCTACCTCACTGAATGTTTTTAAGGTAAAGATAGATAGAGTTTTGAACAGTAAAGGAATTAAAGGTTACGGGTGAGAGGGCGGGTAAGTGGAGCTGAGTCCACGAAAAGACCAGCCATGATCTTATTGAATGGGGGACCAGGCTCCAAGGGCTAGGTGGCTTACTCCTGCTCCTAGTTCTTAGGTTTCTTACGTTCAACGCTGCAACAGAAGACTATTGGGATTGTTCTAGATAAGTAATTAAATTGGGATGGATGGGCTTCCTTCATCTGTGTGTATCACAATCTTTCAGAACAAATTGGCTTTACACCCAGCGGATCAAAGGGCTTTGAAGTGAGCATTAGTAAATGTCTGGCTCAAATGCCCTGGAATGGGCAAATAGGTTGACATCTCTAGTACTGTAGCACTCACTCAGCACCAAACTAGGAATCTCCCTCTGGGTGTTAGTCCTATCAACTGGATTCCTCATTTAACCAGAGGCACCATGAAAGAGTAAAGTTCTTTCCTCATTTTCCCAGGACAGTGAACATTCTCAGGAACAGAAAACTGTTGCAGCACCTCAGCCTTGCTGCGGAATTGCTAACTCAAAACAGAGTGACAAACTAAACTTGGGGCTTCTTTATTACCTTTCCCAGAATGGTACGAGGGGACATTTTCACCCATTAGTTTGCCCAACATCAAGGTTTATTTCTTTATCATTCACTTTTGGAACAGCAGCACTTAAAAATTACTGATGCCCAGCCCAATTTCATGCTTTTTATTACAGAGGAGCCTTGATTATTCAGCATTCGATTATCCGAATTTCGGATTACCCAGTCAGATCGCAAGGTCCTGATGCTCGGCTAAACAATGTTATCCAGCATTCGATTATCCGGAATTTGATTAACCAAACAAAATACTCCCCCTGCCTGTGTCCTTCAGATAATTGAGGTTCCGCTGTATGTCCTTGCAATTAAATATTCTGCCAGAAGTTGACACTTGGTTATAGAGAAATTAAAAAGTCATTAAATTGCAACTGTAACCAAATCCCCTCAAGAAAGGACTGATTAACCTACTCACCATTTCCTTATCAGTAATGAGATTGCATAGCTCGAGCCAAGCTCCCCAGTGCAGAGGTAAACTGTGTGTTGCTTCCACAAACACATCAATGGCTTCTTTAACCAAGTCCAGTTTCCGCAGGACTACTCCATACCTAACAGACAAACGCTGACTGAATTACAGCTCACAGATATATCAATGAATCTATACTTTCATAATCATAATTAAACTCACAAGATAAAGCAAAGAGAATCAGCATCCAGTTAGAAAGCATTAAAAACGTAACTTAGGTTGAGATGACTTGTGCCATCAGATATAATGGTAGGCAATTTAAAAGACATCAAATTGTTGAGCTCTCTCTTCAAACTCTGACATCATTTTAAAATAAATTAACGTCACATGATCCTCATTTCTCATGCTCACTGATGGTACCAATTCTTGCTTGCTTTCTGTTAAACAAACACCTCTATCACCCGGATTCTCGCCCAGTTTGCAATTAATCACTGAAAACCTTTTCAGTTAATGCTCCTGCAATGAGGCTGGCATTATGTATGCTGTCATTTTTGTCTTTAGAAGGAAAATATATCGATCTTATTAGACTGGTAATCAATACACAAATTTGTAAGTAACTATGGGAATCCATTGGCAGCCTGAGAAAGAATATATTTTAATTGTAACTATGTGACACAAAGGGAGAATACTTTACCACTCCCTTCAGTTTCCATGGAATTTGACATTTATCACAATCCAAAAACAGCCAGCAGCTCTCCTGCTGTACCTCTGACATTTCCGACTTTTCACAGTATCACCCTGCCCATTTGGATTCCTCTTAGAACTAAGTGGGACTTCCTGACAAGTTATCTTTCACCACTTTTTGTATCGAGCCCCTTGCACTATCATTATAGTTTAGGTTGAGGCAGTGTTCAATTTCTCTTTTCTATACCGTTTGCTGGGTTACACCACTTTACAAAGGCACAACACTAAGAATCCAAAGTTCCTCCACTCTTTCCTGACTCCGCTCTCTGGCATCTCTGATTGGAGACTCTTCTTCCTGTACCCCAAGGTCCTGAACATCTCGGTCAGCAGAACTGAGCATGTTACTCACAGACAAAAGCAACTTATCGTGGATGCTGCAAATCAGAAATACAAACGGAAAATGCTGCAAGTATGCAGCAGAGCTGTGCGGAGAGAAACAGCTAACGTTTCAGCTCAATGACCATTCATCAGACCCAATTCCGATGAGGTGGTCACCAACGTGAAACATTAACTGCGTGCCTCTTTCCATTATTGCTGCTGAATATTCCTCGAGATGCAGCGTGATTAAAGGACTGAGAATGTGTGTAGTACTTGATCAGCATTGCAATCTGCTATTTAGACTGGTTATACTAAAGTCAAAGTGTGAAGTCACATGACACCAGGTTATAGTCCAACAGGTTTATTTGAGATCACAAGCTTTCAGAGCGCTGCCCCTTTGTCAGGTGAAGTGAACAGTGCTCCGAAAGACAATGATTTCATTACTTCACCTGACGAAGGGGCAGCTGATTTCAAATAAACCTGTTGGACTATAACCTGGTGTTGTGTGACTTCTGACCTTGTCTTCCCCAGTCCAACACCGGCCCTTCCACATCACATTAAAGCCATACCAATAAAAACATGAGATATTCCTCCAGAGGGTTATTCCTCCCTGGTGACAATGTCACAGAGCACAGTTTCTATGGTCGTTATTTGTTTCCAGGCTGTCTTTGATCACTTCTGGATTACAATACATGGCAACAGTGTCTGAAATATGGGGCTGAGACAGCTCCTGAGCAGCATCCTTCCTCCCCCCTCCAACCCACATTCAGTGACGTAACCTTCCTCAGGATTGTCATCTATCTTGTTCAACACACATTAGAAAACAAAAAGGCATTATCTCATGCAAGCTATACGTACAAGTATAGTCCAAATCCATCCAATTCCCTGGCTTTGTGCTTTTTACTCAGTTCAACTCGCAATTCCCTCAGAGACTCATTCTTCACTTGTCCTTTCTCCAAGGGTCCTGCCAATCAGATAGAAGATGTACAGATATACAGGCCTTGGGGAGCCCCGAGATGGAGTTTCAGTCACAGATTACAGTTCAGTACACCAAAAATGCAGCATCTTACAGGCTTCCATTCAAAAGGGGCTGGCATTATGTCAATAAAACTTGCGCGCACCCGTGATCTTCAAATACTGAATTACTATGCTGTTACAAACCTTTAGAAATCTAAATTATGGTCCAATTAAGTGTGTTTAGACTTAAAGCATTCTTTCCTCAACAGTTTAGCACCCCCAAGAATATCAGCGTAGTGTCCTGGCACATTTAATGAAACACGGAAACTATTAATAATGCAAATTAATCAAAAAATATTGCGGATAACACCTCCAATTGCAGATGCATATTCATGAATTAAAACAATATTACTTTTACTGAATTTAAAGAGATCCAAACAAAAAAAAGGTGATTGATGCACCGTATATCCAATACCAACGTGTGGCATTAAGATTTAAGTCTCTCTCGCAGCTCCTCTAGCAACAATGACTGAGGAGCTGAATCACACAGATCAGATGTGGCCAGTTTTGATTCCTGGCCCACAATGAGTTAGCTTAACTCAGACAGCTTGATAATGGAGTTTTACAGTCAGTCTGAGTGGGCCTGAGTTAGGAGTAGAGAGTAGGAAAAACATATCCCAGATTCTAGTTGATTGTGCATTTCTAGATTAATATCTAAGAGTCAGTGTGAGAAAATGGCAGTGAAGTGGAATATCAGCCATGATCTAGGTGGATGACAGAGCAGACTGGATGAGGCAAACAGTCAACTCCTTTCCTACTCTCTATGGTTCCTGCTCCTGCACTCATTACAGACATGTAGGTGTCAGATGAGAACAGAATTGCATCAACATCTATGATGCCTCTAGCAGTTAAAGATCCTGTTTCTCTCACAGCCTGGTGATAGATATGGCTATGCTGTTGAGGTGGTTTTAAACTAATTTGGCAAGGGGACGGTGAACAGAGTTAACAAAGTCGGGAGCAAGGTCCAATCACATACAGAAGGCTGACGAGGACAGTCCAGTAGGTGGAGAAGACCTGGGCAGGATCAGGTACAAGGGGGGGTCCAGAATTGTATCTGTTTTAATACAAGGAGGGTGATTGGTAAGGCAGGTGAAGTTACAGCACTAATCAGTACGTGAGAATAGGAGATTGATACAGTCACTGAGACTGGCTGAAGGAAGGACAGGACTGGCAGCCCAACATTCCAGGGGACAGAGGTTTCAGACGCAGTCGAGAAGTTGGGGTGGGAGGGAATGAGAGCGGTGAGGGAAGACATCCTGAAAGAGCCATCGAATGAGGCCAATTGGGTAGAGCTTAGAAATAAAACAAAAGTGGTGCCTGCCTTGCTAGGAGATGTGTGACAAATCATCAAAAGGTGTGACAGAAACAAGCTTCTTGTTGCAGAGGAGTTGAACTTTGCTAACATTAACTGGGATCACCTCAGTGTGAAAGGTATAGACGGGATGAAATTTTAAAGTCCATCCGGGAGAACCTTTAGTGTCAGTCGGTAGATAGTCCCATGAGAGACAGGGCAGTGCTCACCCTCATCCCAGGGAGTAACGCCTGTCGAGTGGTTGAAGTTTCAGTGGATGAGCATTTTGGGGATTGTGACCATAACTTTTCAAAATATATTAAGAATAAGGTGAGTATCGAACCCAATGACCTCCGTACCCCATTTGATATAATGTATCAATTCATTTGGGGCTACTTCAGGAAATAAGATTAACTTTGCAAAGTCGGGGGCTATGCCTTTGGGACACCTTAAGGATGTGCCAGAAGTTGAAGGTGTCTTGAAGTTGAAAGTTAAAAGTTCCCTTTTAAGTGGTCACGGGCAGGGGGCATTTTTATTACCCCCAAGTTTGATCCGTTATTTCGGACTAACTTTGCTCACTTGCTCAACAATATTAGGCGAGATCTTTATAGATGGGAGGCGGTTCCAGTTTCATGGCTGGGCCGAATATCTCTCATTAAGATGAACGTTCTTCCTCGTTTGCTTTATCCCACGCGTACGCTCTCTATAATGTTTCCCAGGTCAAAGCTACGGAAGCTTATGGGGTGGTTTGGTTCCTTTGTCTGGCATCGTGGGCGGCCCCTCATCAAACTTAGTAAATTGCAGTTGCCTCATGGAGGGGGAGGAGTTGATTTCCCAGACATCAGGAGGTATCAATTGAGTTCCCTGCTGAACTTCGTCTGTGATTGGGTGGGTAATGATCCAAACTCAATATGGCTGGATATCGAGGCCTCCCAGGCAAAGTGCCCTCTTATTAACCTGTTGGTCATGGATAAGATGAGGACAGTTATGGACCATTGCCAGAACCCCATTGTCATTAGTACAGTCAAGGTATGGAGGGCGATGCGTCAGAATGAGGGTTGTTTATCCAAGACTTCGCCACTTACACCCATAGTTGCCATGCCAGGGTTCCAACCAGGGATGATGGACCCAGGATTCAAACTATGGGCAGCGTGAGGAGTTTCTAGTTTGGGAGACTTGTTTGAGGGGGAGGTTAAGATGTCTTTTGAACAACTGAGCCTCAAATACGGGTTGCCCAGCAGAGACCTTTTCCGATTTTTTCAGGTTAGGGATTTCATCCAGAAGACGACTACGCTTCTCACTGAGCCCTATAAGCCCGATACAGAGAGGCTGTTGCTTCAGTCCACAAGCACCCTTTCAGTTAGTGCCCTCTATCACCTGCTGGGTGGCAGGGCCTGGCAGGATTTTAACCGGTTATGTGAGGTCTGGGAGCAAGAGTTAGGAGTGAAGATCTCTTCTGAAACATGGGAGAACACTCGAAAGATCTCAATCCATAATAGGACATGCACTACGCCGTTAAAAGTTCTGCACAGGGCTCATCTGGCACCAGACCGTCTGGTGAAGTTTAAAAAAGGGGCATCTTCAGTGTGCCCCAAATGTAAAATAAGGGTAGGTACTCTTACCCATTGCTTCTGGACAGGCCACAGGCTCCGTGTTTATTGGAGTGCCGTGGCGGGAGAGATAGGGAGGGGATTGAGGACTGAAGTCAAAGTAGACCCGATATCTCTTCTCTTAGGTCTACCAAATTTACCATCTTTAGACAGGCATGGGAAGAAACTATTTAATATTTTTGCATTCTGTGCACGGAAGAATATTCTGATGAATTGGATGTCTGAGAACCCGCCAGGCTTGCTGGGATGGCAGAAATTCATTATGGGGCACATTCCCATGGACTTTTTTTACACACAGACCATTTTTATAAGACATGGCAGCTCTATTGAGTTATTTGGATATAGATTTGTCAGTCATCTTAACTCTGGCGTTTAGTTAACCAGGATGATTAGATTTGTTAAGCCCTGGGCCATGGAGGGGTCTCCCGAGTTAATACGGAAATACAGAAAACCGCATTAGGGAGCTGGAGCTGGATGAACTTCGGATCATTCGGGAGGCAGAGGGGGCTATTGAGAGGAGTTACAGGGAGGTAGTCACTCCTAAGATACAAGAAAAAGGAAAATGGGTTACAGTCAGGGGACGGAAAGGGAACCGGCAGGCAGTGCAGGAATCCCCTGTGGCCATTCCCCTCAACAATAAGTATACCTGTTTGGATACTGTTGGGGGGGGGGCGACTTACCAGGGGAAAGCAGTGGGGCACAGGGCTCTGGCACAGAGCCTGTCTCTGCTGCTCAGGAGGGAAGGGGAAAGAGGAGCAGAGCAGTAGTCATTGGGGACTCCATAGTTAGGGGGACAGATAGGAGGTTCTGTGGGGACGAGAGAGACTCATGGTTGGTGTGTTGCCTCCCAGGTGCCAGGGTTTGTGATGTCTCTGATTGTG
>NC_057723.1:80169556-80186420 GCF_004010195.1 Chiloscyllium plagiosum
CACAAACCTTACTGAGTTCTTTGAGAAGGTGACCAAGCAGGTAGATGAGAGTAAACCGGTTGATGTTGTGTATATGGATTTCAGAAAGGTGTTCGATAAGTTTCCCCACAGTAGGCTATTGTACAAAATGCGGAGGATTGGGATTGTGGGAGATATAGCAGTTTGTATCAGTTATTGGCTTGCTGAAAGAAGACAGAGGGTGGTGGTTGATGGGAAATGTTCATGCTGTGGTCCAGTTACCAGTGGTGTACCGCAAGCGTCGGTGTTGGGTCCACTACTGTCCGTCATTTTTATATATGAGGGCGTAGAAGGGTGGGTTAGTAAATTTGCAGAGGACACTAAGGTCGGTGGAGTTGTGGATAGTGATGCAGGATGTTGTAGTTTACAGAGAGACACAGGTAAGCTACAGAGCTGGGCTGCGAGGTGGAAAATAGAGTTTAATGTGGACAAGTGTGAGGTGATTCATTTTGGTCAGAGTAACCGGACGACAAAGTATTGGGCTAATGGTAAGTTTCCGGGTAGTGAAGATGAGCAGAGAGATCTCGGTGTTCAGGTACAGAGATCCTTGAAATTTGCCACCCAGGTGGACAGGATTGTGAAGAAGGCAGACAGTGTTTTAGCTTTTATTAATAGAGGAATCGAGTTCCGGAACCATGAGGTTTTGCTTCAGCTGTACAAAACTCTAGTGCGGCTGCACTTGGAGTATTGTGTACAGTTCTGGTCACCACATTATAAGGAGGATGTGGAAGCTTTGGAAAGGGTACAGAAGAGATTTACTAGGATGTTGCCTGGTATGAAGGGAAGTTCTTACGAGGAAAGGCTGAGAGACTTGAGGCTGTTTTCGTTAGAGAGAAGAAGGTTGAGAGATGACTTAATAGAGACATATAAGATAATCAGAGGGTTAGATAGGGTGGACAGGGAGAGCCTTTTTCCAAGAATGGTGACGGCGAGCACGAGGGGGCATAGCTTTAAATTGAGGAGCGATAGATGTAGGACAGATGTCAGAGGTAGTTTCTTTACTCAGAGAGTAGTAAGGGTATGGAATGCTTTGTCTGCAACGGTAGTAGATTTGCCAACTTTAAGTTCATTTAAGTCGTCATTGGACAAGAATATGGACGTACATGGAATAGTGTAGGTTAGATGGGCTTCAGATTGGTATGACAGGTCAGCGCAACATCGAGGGCCGAAGGGCCTGTACTGCGCTGTAATGTTCTATGTCCTGTATACACAATGCTCCCGTTCCTCGGTTTGGGAGCTTTGCGCCAAGCATAGCTGGTCAGTGTTTTGTGTTTTTTTTTTTGCTTTTCTTTCTTTTTTTTGCTTTGCAGGGTAGGTTAGTAGATCGTTGTATCGTAATTTGTGGGTTTTTTTTATTATACTGATATGTGTCATTGATTGTTTTTTTCAATAATTTTATATGTTTGTAAAGTTATAAAAATTTGCTAATAAATATATTTCCAATAAAGAATAAGATGAGTACCAGGGAAAGAGTGGGACTTATTAGAGACCAAAGGGGGCAAGCTATGTGTGAAACCAGTGGACGTGGGTGAGGGTTTAATACTTCTAACCTGTAATCACAGAGGCGAAAGACATTGTCACCAGGGATTGCAGTTCGACTGGTGAGATTGGAGAACAAGTTAAGATTAATAAGGAGGAGGTATTAGATAGAGTCATAGAGATGTACAGCATGGAAACAGACCCTTCGGTCTAACCCGTCCATGCCAACCAGATATCCCAACCCAATCTAGTCCCACTTGCCCAGCACCCAGCCCATATCCCTCCAAACCCTTCCTATTCAAATTCCCATCCAGATGCCTCTTAAATGTTGCAATTGTACCAGCCTCCACCACTTCCTCTGGCAGCTCATTCCATACACATTCCACCCTCTGCGTGAAAAAGTTTATATCTTTTATAAACTTTTATATCTTTCCCCTCTCATCCTAAACCTATGCCCTCTAGTTCTGGACTCACCGACCCCAGGGAAAAGAATTTGCCTATTTATCCTATCCATGCCCCTCATAATTTTGTAAACCTCTATAAAGTCACCCTAAGTGTGCACATGTCCCTAATTAGATGTACCCCAGGCTGCTATGGGAACCAAGAGACAAGATTGCTGGCCCTGGCAGAGATATTTAATTCTTCACTGGCCACAGGTGAAGTGCCAGATGACTGGAGGATAACTAACGTGGCTCCTTTGTTCAATAAAGGCAGCTGGGATAGGCGAGGTAATACAGAGCAGTTAGTCAATATCAAAGCAAGCATTGGAAAAAATTCTGAATGACAGGATTAATCAGCACTTTGAAAGGCAGGGATTGATCAGAGATAGTTAACACGGATTGTCAGAGGGAGATCCCGACTGACTAATTTAATTGAGTTTTTTGAAAAGGTGACAAAAGATATTGATGAAGGTAGAAGAGTTGATGTGGTTTTCATGGACTTCAGCAAGGTCTTTAACAGGGTTCCGCATGAAAGACTGCATGAAATCTAAGAGTCCATGGGATCCAAAGCAAGTTGGCAAATTGGATCCAAAACTGGCTTACAAACAGGAGGCAATGGGTGATGGTGGAGTGCTGTTTTGTGATTGGAAGCCTATGACCAGCAGCATATCACAGAGGTCAATGCTGTTTGTTATTGACATTATAGAGTCATAGAGATGTACAGCACGGAAACAGACCCTTCCGTCCATGCCGACCAGATATCCCAACCCAATCTAGTTCCACCTGCCAGCACCTGGCTCATATCCCTCCAAACCCTTCCGATTCATCTACCCATCCAAATGCCTTTTGATTGATGTAATTGTACCAGCCTCCACCACTTCCTCTGGCAGTTCATTCCATACATGTACCACCCTCTGCGTGAAAAAGTTGCCCCTTAGGTCACTTTTATATCTTTCCCCTCTCACCTTAAACCTATATTAACAACATCGATTAGAATGGAGGAGACATAATTCATAAGGTTGGAGGTGACATAAAAATTGGTGGTGCTGGTAAACTGTGCAGAGCAATGGCAGATGGAATTTAACCCCAATAAGTGCAAGGTGATGTGTTTTGGGAGATATAGTAAGGGAAGATTTACACAATGAACGAGTACTGAGGAACAAAGGGACCTTGGTGTACAAGTCCTTGGATCCCTGAAGGTATCAGTTCAGGTAGACAGGGTGAGGAAGAAGGCATACAGACTGATTGTCTTCATTTGCCAGGGCGGGGAAAAAAGGAGCAAAGAGTCTTCTTATAACTTTATAAGACATAGTATTCCATCTGAGGCTGAAACAAATGTGCAGTTTTGATCACCACACTATATTGGAAGGACGTGACTGCACTGGAAAGGGTGCAGCGGAAATTCATCAGGATGCTGCCTGGGTTAGTGTGTGTGTGTGTGTGTGTGTGTGTGTGCGCGCGGTTCTGTTGATTGAGTTGTACAAAACTACAAGAGGCATAGACAGTAGATTGCGAGAGTTTGTTCCCTGTGGCAGGCATGTCTAAGATCAGACGGCATAAGTTTAAGGTAAGGAGGAAGTGGTTTAGAGGAGGTCTGAATAAAGATTTTTTTCACCAGAGGGTGGCAGAAACATGGAATGTGCTGCCTGAGGGGGTGGTGGAGCCACGTACTCTTGCAACAATTAAGGAACAAGGTTTGTAGCTCAGGTTGAGGTTTAGGGTGTAGGTTTGCTCGCTGAGCTGTAGGTTTGATATCCAGACGTTTCATTACTTGGCGAGGTAACATCATCATTGGCGACCTCCAAGTGAAGCGAAGCTGTTGAATCCTGCTTTCTATTTATAGCTTTCTCCTGGATGGGGTTCTTGTGGTTTGTGGTGATGTCATTTCCTATTTGTTTTCTGAGGGGTTGATAGATGGCATCTAGATCTGTGTGTTTGTTTATGGCATTGTGGTTGGAGTGCCAGGCCTCTAGGAATTCTCTGGCATGTCTTTGCTTAGCCTGTCCCAGGATAGATGTGTTGTCCCAGTCGAAATGGTGGTTTTTTTCATCTGTGTGTAGGGCTACGAGGGAGAGAGGGTCGTGTCATTTTGTGGCTAGCTGGTGTTCATGTATCCTGGTGGCTAATTTTCTTCCTGTTTGTCGATGTAACAGCACTGTTCACCTTCATCAACATCGACCTGGCAAAGGCAGCACTTACCACACTTTTAGAAGAGACCACACACACAGCAACCACCATCAATCACATTACCAACGAAAACATCATGAAGCTAGTGGACCTGTGCCTCACCACCCACTTCACCTTCAACAACGTAGTCTACAAACAAACCAACAGCACACCTATGGGATCTCCGCTATCCAGGATTCATAGCAGAAGCAGTAATGCAAAGACTAGAACAAACAGCCCTACCAACCATCAAACCAAAAATCTGGGTCCGCCATGTAGATGACACCTTTGTCATCACAAAATGAAACAAGATAGAAGAGACATTTAACATCATCAACAACACCCTCACAGGCGTAAAATTCACCAAGGAAGAAGAAACCAACAACAAACTCGCATTCCTGGACAATCACTCCTTCCCCCTCACCAAGAGACTTGATAAAACTGAGCAGCATGTTACACTTCTTCAGCCAGCAGAAACAAAGTTGATGTGAAACTGGAGTCTAATAAGCAGGCAAATGTCACCCTAACAAAAAATTAAAACACTACGGAAGCTGGAACTTTGAAACAAAAGCAGAGTTTTGGTGAAACTCAGTCAGTCTGGCAGCATCTGTGGTGAGAGAAAGAGTTAATGTTTTGAGTCCAATATGATTCCCCAAATTCAAAATGTTAAGTCTGTTTTTGTCTCCCACAAGTGCTGAGTTTCTCCAACATTTTGATTTTATTCCATCCTAAACAAATAATGCCATAAACAAACACAGATCTAGATACCATCTATCAACCCCTCAGAAAACGAACAGGAAATGACATCACCACAAACCCCAGGAACCCCATCCAGGAGAAAGATATAAATAGAAAGCAGGAGACAACAGCTTCGCTTCACTTGGAGGTCGCCACTGATGATGTTACCTGGCCAGGTAATGAAACGCCTGGATATCAAACCTACAGCTCAGCGAGCAAACCTACACCGTAAATTAAGGAACAACCAGATAAATACTTCAAATACCAGGGCATAGTAGTCTATGGACCAAGTGCAGGTAAGTGGATGAAACGCCTGAATATCAAACCTACAGCTCAGCGAGCAAACCTACACTGTAAATTAAGGAACAACCAGATAAATACTTCAAATACCAGGGCATAGTAGTCTATGGACCAAGTGCAGGTAAGTGGGATTACTGTAGTTTGATGTTTATTGGTCAGCAGAGACATAGTGGGTTGAAGGGCCTGGTTCATTGCAGCATGACCCCACAATATTGGTAGGTGAACAGTGCATATATTACCATAACATAGTAAGAACCAACACTTCAGGCAAGGAAGGAGGAACAGTGCAAAGCAACATTTTTAAAATATCAATATTATCATTGCTGTTCCAACAGGAACACTCCATTACACAATAACTAAAATCACAGCTTCATTGTTGTCGTGGCCAGTTATTGACTTACCCAGACTGTCCACTGTTTCATCATCTTTCTTCTTTTCTCCAGACTAGAATACAAAAAAAGTTACTCAATATTGAAAAAATTCATTCCATTCAAATCACAGCATAGATCCAGAGCTACATTCCACACCAATGGAGTTTATCTTTACAATAAGCCTATTCATTTTTGACTTTTTAAACAATCACTCCTTCCCCCTCACCAAGAGACTTGATAAAACTGAGCAGCATGTTACACTTCTTCAGCCAGCAGAAACAAAGTTGATGTGAAACTGGAGTCTAATAAGCAGGCAAATGTCACCCTAACAAAAAATTAAAACACTACGGAAGCTGGAACTTTGAAACAAAAGCAGAGTTTTGGTGAAACTCAGTCAGTCTGGCAGCATCTGTGGTGAGAGAAAGAGTTAATGTTTTGAGTCCAATATGATTCCCCAAATTCAAAATGTTAAGTCTGTTTTTGTCTCCCACAAGTGCTGAGTTTCTCCAACATTTTGATTTTATTCCATCCTAAACAAATACAAACAAGGGCAGGACTTGTACAGTTAATGGTAAAGCCCCAGCTAGTGTTGTAGAACAGAGAAACCTAGGGATTCAGGCACATTATTCTTTGAAATTTGCGTCACAGGTAGACAGGGTGATTGAAGGCGGCATTTGGCATGCTTGCCTTCATTGTTTAGACCTTTTGAGTGTCGGAGTTGGGACGTCATGTTGAAGTTGTACAGGACATTGTGAGGCCTCTTTGCAGTACTGATGTGCAGTTCTGGTCACCCGGTTATAGGAAGGATATTGTTAAACTGGTGACGGCTCAGAAAAGACTTACCAGGATCTTGCCAGGAATGGAGAGTTTGAGATATAAAAATGAACTGGAAATTTTTTCCACTGAGATGTAGGAGGTTGAGGGGTGACCTTATTGAGGTTCATAAGGTCATGAGGGGATAGATATGACAAGGGTGTGGGAGTTCAAAACAAGAGGGCATATTTTTAAGATTAGATTAGATTAGATTAGATTACTTACAGTGTGGAAACAGGCCCTTCGGCCCAACAAGTCCACACCGCCCCGCCGAAACGCAACCCACCCATTCCCCTACATTTACCCCTTACCTGGGAAGGAAAAAAGAATTAAAAAGGACAAGAGGGGCAACCTTTTTACACAGAGAATGGTTTGTGTGTGAAATGAACTTCCAGACGAAGTGGTTGGATGTGGACACAGTTATAACATTTAAAAGAAATCTGGATAGGTTCATGATTAGGAAACGTTTGGAGGGTTATGGGTCAAGTGCAGGCAGATGGGACTAGTTTGGGAACAGGTCGGGAACAGGTCATCTCAAGTTGCACTGGGATTTCAACCAACGAATACACGTGGAGCTTTTTGTTTTAAAGAGCAGGGAGCGGCGGGAGCGAGGTTGGAGCAGGGAGGCTGTTGGGAAGGCAAGTGATTGCTACGTAAGTAGACGTGGAAGACCTGTATCAAGCACTAGGAAGGAAATTGAAGCACAGGTCCTCAAGGGTCATAACCTCCAGATTACTGCCGGAGTCACGTGCAAATTGGCATAGGGATAAGGAATTTAGGGAAGTAACACGCGGCTAAGGGATTGGTGTGGGAAAGAGGGATTCCATTTTATGGGGCATTGGCATCAGTTTTGGAACTGGGACCAACTGTGCCGATGGGATGGTCTCCACCTGAACCGATCTGGAACCAGTGCTCTCATGAAAAGGATAAATCGGGTGGTCAGTAGGACTTTAAACATCTGAGTCGGGGGTAAAAGGGAAAGCAAAAGTGACAGGGAGTATGGAGTTAAATGGAAAGATAAGCAGCAGGATAATGTGTGCAGGTGGGTTTAAACTCAAGGCAAACGAGGAATACAGCAAAAAGGAAGGATAACTTCGGACATCTTATAATTTCCAATTTCTCTAATAATAAGCAATTAAGGCACTTTACCTGAATGCTCGTAGTATTCATACCAAAGTAGATGAATTAAAGGCACAAATCATCATGAATGATTATGATGTGGTAGGCATCACAGAGATGTGGTTGCAGGGGGTTCAGGACTGGCAGTTAAAAATCCAAGGATTTACAACTTATTGAAAAGATAGGGAGGTGAGCAGAGGAGGCCGGGGTTGTCTTGTTAATTAAGAATGAAATTAAATCTATTGCACTGAAGAACATAAGGTCAGATATTGTGGAGTCTGTGTGGGTGGAGCTGAGGAACCACAAAGGCAAAAAAAACCACAGTGGGAGTTATGTACAGACCTCCCAGCAGTGGTCAGGACCAGGGGCGCAAGATGTACCAGGAAATAGATAGGGCATGTCAGAAAGGCAAGGTCACAATGATCATGGGGGATTTCAATATGCAGGTGGACTGGGTGAATAATGTTGCCGGTGGATCCAAAGAAAGGAATTTCATGGAATGCTTACAGGATGGTTTTTTAGAACAGCTTGTGATGGAGCCACAAGGGAGCAGGCTATTCTGGACCTACTGCTATGTAATGAGCCAGATTTTATAAAAGATCTTAAATTAAGGGAACACTTAGGATGCAGTGATCGTAATATAGTAGAGTTCAGTCTGCAGTTTAAAAGAGAAGGCAAAATCAGATGTAATGGTGTTACAGTTAAATAAAGGTAATTACAGGGGCATGAGAGAGGAACTGACCAAAATTGATTGGCAGCAGAGCCTAGTAGGGACAACAATAGAACAACAATGGCAGGAATTTTTGGGTGTAATTGAGGATACAAAGAAAAGAAAGATTGTTGTGGTTCTGTTCACCGAGCTGGGAATTTGTGTTGCAGACGTTTCGTCCCCTGTCTAGGTGACATCCTCAGTGCTTGGGAGCCTCCTGTGAAGCGCTTCTGTGATGTTTCCTCCGGCATTTATAGTGGTTTGTCTCTGCCGCTTCTGGTTGTCAGTTCCAGCTGTCCGTTGCAGTGGTCGGTATATTGGGTCCAGATCGATGTGCTTATTGATTGAATCTGTGGATGAATGCCATGCCTCTAGGAATTCCCTGGCTGTTCTCTGTTTGACTTGTCCTATAATAGTAGTGTTGTCCCAGTCGAATTCATGTTGCTTGTCATCTGCGTGTGTGGCTACTAAGGATAGCTGGTCGTGTCGTTTCGTGGCTAGTTGGTGTTCATGGATACGGATCATTAGCTGTCTTCCTGTTTGTCCTATGTAGTGTTTTGTGAAGTCCTTGCATGGGACAACACTACAATTATAGGACAAGCCAAACAGAGAACAGCCAGGGAATTCCTAGAGGCATGGCACCCGCCCACAGATCCAATCAATAAGCACATCGACCTGGACCCAATATACCGACCACAACAACGGACAGCTGGAACTGACAACCAGAAGTGGCAGATTCAAACCACTACAAATGCCAGAGGAAAGATCACAGAAGCACTTCACAGGAGGCTCCCAAGCACTGAGCATGTCATTCCTGTATACCTTTGTGGTGAATTCTCCCTTCGGTGTTCACATCTAGGAATGGGAGTTGGTTGTCCTTTTCTTCCTCTCTAGTGAATCGGATTCCTGTGAGTGTGGCGTTGATGATCCGGTGTGTGTTCTCTATTTCTGTGTTTTTAATGATTACAAAGGTGTCATCCACATATCTGACCCAGAGTTTGGATTGAATTTGCGGTAAGACGGTTTGTTCTAATCTTTGCATTACCGTTCCTGCTAGGAGTCCTGAGATGTGTGAGTCCATGGGTGTGCCGTTGATTTGTTCATATATTTGGTTGTTGAATGTGAAGCGTGTTGTGAGACACAGGTCCAGTAGTTTGATTATGCCGTCTTTGTTGATAGGTTCCCCGTCTTGTTGTCTGTTCTGTATGTCCAGCAGGTTGGCTATTGTTTCTCTGGCTAGGGTTTTGTCGATAGAGGTGAACAGTGCTGTTACATCGAATGAGACCATGGTTTCTTCCTTGTCTGTGTGTATATTTCTGATGATGTCCAAGAATTCCTGTGTTGATTGTATAGAGTGTCTGGATCCGCTGATCAGGTGTTTCAGTTTCTGTTGTAGTTCTAATATGGGTCTGAGTGGGATGTCTGGTTTGTGCACTTTAGGTAGTCCATAGAATCTGGGGGTGTTGTTGCTTTCAGGTTTCATTCTTTGTCGGTCAGGCCTGGTTATCTGTCTGTTTTTTTGTAGGTTCCTCAGTGTGTTGTTTATCCTATTGGTGAGCTGTGGGGTGGGGTCAAACTCCCTCTTTTGGTAGGTGTTGGTAACTGCAAGTAGTTGTTGCGCTTTTTGGATGTAGTCTGCTTTGTCCAGGATGACCATCATTCTGCCTTTGTCTGCTGGTAGTATGATTATGTTCTTATCGTTTCTTAGTGATTTCAGTGCTTCCCTCTCCTTGGTGTTGAGGTTATGTGTTTGTCTTTTCCTTGTTATCAGGGGTACGATACTTTGTCTCACTGTTTATTGTGTCTCTTCTGTCAGTTCATTGCTCCTGAGTGTGCATTCTAGTGCTGCTAGGAAGTCTGCTGTCTTGGCGTCCCTGTGGTTGTAGTTGAGTCCCTTGGCCAGTATTGTTCTTTCCGTGTCTGTGAGCTGTTGGTGGGAGAGGTTTCTAACCCAGGTGTGTGTTGTGGTGTCGTCTGTTGTGTTAGTTTGGCCATTTTTTCTTTTAGTGCCGTTTTTTTGCGGTGTGTAGTCCTGTTCTGTCCTGTGGTGACGGCCTGTTCTATGGTCTGGGTCCATTCCTGATTGGTGGTTTTTGAAATTAACGATTTTTGGCGCGCAATTTCTTGTCTGTATTTGTGAAGTCTGTTGTGAGCGTCTGTAATCATTACCTGGATCATCCTGAATCTGTTCTGTCTGGCTGTGTCTCTGGCTTGTGGGTTGTTGACTCGTGGTCTGTATCTGACACATGGTGGAAGGATTCGATTCTTTCGGCATTGATGCAGGAACCGGAGTTGTTCATAAGTGGCGCTTCGGCAGTTGGCACAGGATTCCCATTTCCTGGCTTGTCTTAGTGTCTCTTGCCCGTAGGTGTTCAAAGTTTGTGAAAAGATTTGTAGCTCGGGTGCTCGTTGTTGTGGTTCTGTTCGCCGAGCTGGGAATTTGTGTTGTCAGGTATCCTTAGTAGCCACACATGCAGATGACCAGCAACATGAATTCGAATGGGACAACACTACTATTATAGGACAAGCCAAACAGAGAACAGCCAGGGAATTCCTAGAGGATGGCACTCATCCACAGATTCAATCAATAAGCACATCGACCTGGACCCAATATACCGACCATTGCAGCGGACAGCTGGAACTGAAGCAGCAGATTTAAACCACTATAAATGCCGGAGGAAAGATCACAGAAGCGCTTCACAGGAGGCTCCCAAGCACTGAGGATGTCACCTAGACAGGGGACGAAACGTCTGCAACACAAATTCCCAGCTCGGCGAACAGAACCACACAAACGAGCACCCGAGCTACAAATCTTCTCCCAAACTTTGAAAAGAAAGATTATCTGGGTGGGGGAATTTAGACAGCCTTGGCCAACAAAGGAAGTCAAGAAATGTATCATAGAAAAAGAGATAGAGCCTATAAAGTGACCAAAAGCACTGGGAAATCAGAAGATTGGGAAGGCTAAAAAACAAACAAAGGGATCTGGGAGTGCTAGTACTGGATTCTCTAAAGGTTGACTTGCAGGTTGAGTCCATGATTAAGAAACTAAATGTCATGTCATTTATCTCAAGAGGGTTGGAATGTAAAAGCAGCGATATGCTACTGAGACTTTAAAGCTCTGGTTGGGCCCCACCCCTCAGGAAGGACATACTGGCACTGGAACGTGTCTAGCAGAGATTCACACGGATGATGCCTGGAATGGTAAGCCTAACAAATGATGATCGGCTGAGGATCCTGGGATTATAATCATTAGAGTTTAGAAGTTGAGGGGAGATCTAATAGAAATTTACACGATAATGCATGGCTGAGAAAGGGTGGACGCTGGGAAGTTGTTTCCATTAGGCGGGGAGACTAGACCCATGGGCATGGCGTTAGAATTAGAGGGGGTCAATGTAGAATGGGAATGAGGAGACATTTCTTCAGCTAGAGAGTGATGGGCCTGTGGAATTCATTGCCACAGAGCGCAGTGGAGGCCGGGACATTAAATGTTTTCAAGGCAGAGGTTAATAAATTCTTGATCTTACAAGGAATTAAAGGATACAGGGAGTGCGGGTAAGTGGAATTGAAATACCCATCAGCCGTGATTAAATGGCAGAGTGAACTCGATGGGCCGAATGGCCTTACTTCCGCTCCTATGTGTGATGGTGTTAAGTCTAGCATTGTCATTCTTTTGACTGAAGATGAGAACGTTAAAATTTGACAGCAGCGTAACGATATTGAAAATGTGAGAAACTGAACAAAATAACTTTCTTTTGTGCGGTGCTTTTCACTACCGTGGATGTCTCAAAGTGCAGCCAGAGATTTCTTTTAAAAAAAAAGGATAACCAATATGTGCAGAGCAAGCCCGCATAAACAGCAACATGGTATTTAAGACACCCTTTTTTGTATTACATTGACTGAGGGACAAACTCTGGCCAGGAGACTATCTCCCTGTTTTGTTAAACTAGCATCTTGGGATCATTTACATCACCCGTGCAGACAGACTGGGCCTTGGCTTAACATCTCACAAAAAGGCAGAAGCTCTGATAGTGCTGCACTCTCTGTGCTGCTCTGAAGTGTTGGTTTTGGTTTTGTGCTCAAACCCACGATTGTGGCTTGAATCCAGAAGCTTGTGCTTTGGAGGGGAGATTGCAAGCCTAGGGGTTACAGGTAAGACCGTAAAGGCGTTGCAGGTAGACAGGGTAGTGAAGGCAGCATATGGCACACTTGCATTCAATCATCAGAGCATTGAATATAGGAGTTGGGACGTCATGTTGCAGATTTACAAGACATTGGTGAGGCCTCTTCTAGAATACTGCGTACAATTCTGGTCACCCTTCTACAGAAGAATGTTGTTAAACTAGAAAGTGGACAGAAAAAAATTTCCAATGATGTTATTGGGACTGGTAGATTTGAGTTAGAGGGAGAGATCAGAGCTTTTTTTTCCCTGGGAGTGTAGAGACTGAGGGGTGACCTAATTGAGGTTTATCAAATCATGAGGAGCATAGATTAGGCGAATCACCAAGGTCTTTTCCCAAAGGTAGGGGAGTCCAAAACTAAACAGCATAGGTTTAAGGTGAGATGGGGAAAGATTTAAAAGGGACCAATAGGGCAACATTTTCACAGGGGGTCAAGCATGTATGGTACAAGCTGCCAGAAGAGGTGGCAGAGGCTGGTATAATTACAACATTTAAAAGACATTTGGACTGTTACATGAAGAGGAAGGATTTAGAGGGATATGGGCCAAATGCAGGCAAATGGGACTAATTCAGTTTAGGAAAGCTGGTCGGTATGGACAAGTTGTACTAAAGGATCTGTTTCTGTGCTGTATGACTCATTGCAGATTATAATGTTTCCATCAGATCTTATAAAATAATGTATAGTTACAACTCCGTCCAACAAGGTCGACAATACTAAATTTGCTTTCCACAGTCTGGACTGAACTTTAAAAAAAGGTTCAAAAGTGAAAGAGGGCCAGAAACACATCTGCTGGGTGATTTACCAGAGACATCACTATTACTGGAGTGTTCCCTTACCAGATATCTGGAATACATATACAGGAAGTAGGCCTTCTGACTCTGACAGCCTTTGAGAAAATAGGCTGCTCGATCATACTCTTTCAAATCAAAGTACGACTTGGCTAACGTGTAGGCATCCAAATCCACCAGGTCTTCCTAAATAGAAACACGGTTTTACAAAAATAAAAGTGAAACCAACCAATAACTCAAAATGAAATCGCTAACAACCTTTAGACTCAACCCTGGGTGCTGAACTACAAAATAGTTGATATTTTTCTGCTACACAATTACCACGAGTTTGTTCATGGACAGAATAGAATGAAAAGGTATTTCAAAGCTTTTATCTGCCTCCCCCCAACTCCCTTCAAAGCAAGTAACACAATACACAAGTGCAAATTGTACCGAATAATTTTGTTACTACTAATCCCACTATCCCCCTTCAGCTTTAATGAAGCCATATGTCTCCTCTGTAAGGAGGGTGGCACGGTGGCTCACAGCACCAGGGATCCACGTTCAATTCCACCCTCAGGCAGCTGTGTGTGTGGAGTTTGCACATTCTCCCCATGTCTGAGAGAGTTTCCTCCGGGTGCTCCCATTTCCACCCACCGTCCAAAGATGTGCAGGTTAGGGTGGACTGAATGCTGAAATTGTCCGTAGTGTTCAAGGATATGTAGGCTAGGTGGATTAGCTAGGGTAGACGTGGGGGTTACAGGATTATGGTAGGTGAGCTGGGTCTGGGAGGGATGCTCTTCTGAGGATCAGTGCAGACTCATTGGTTTAAATAGCCTCCTTCTGCACTGTAGGGATACTGCGATAATAGATGCAATGGCGAAGAGGATCAATCCAATGTTCCTTTTAAAACATTTTCCAACCTTAGGCTAGTAGATGACTGGAAAAACACATCAGCTGGGCTAACACTATTTCTGAACTGTTTCTATAGTTGAGTGTAATGAACTGTTTAAAGAAAGGACTGTCATACCTCTGTTAACGTTGGGGCAGCTGGCATTTCATCTTTAGGAAGAGGATCCAGGGAGAAGGCCAACTCTGAAGCCCTACACATAAAAACATCAACCTTAAGTCAGGACAAGAGAAATTCAGAGCCCACCCTCAGCTCCTTGTTACAAGATGTAAACCCATCAGGGTAACGGAAAGGAGATTGTTCATTTTGAGTTATGTGCCCTGTACGTGAAACTCTGTTTAATGACTTGTCAAAATGTTGAGATTGTAGAAATGTTTTCATCTTCTGACTAAATAAAAGGTCTACTTCTAGCATCAACCTTAACACCTCACAGTGAATAAAATCATTAGACATAATAGCAGATTTGACAGATAGAGTTAAAGGCTGATGTTATCTATCATCATTACTGGGAACGAGATAACTTACGGACCTGGTGTTGTCTTCTAGTTAGAGTCACAGAAAAAAGCCCTTTCACAGCAACATTATAGAATAAAATAACCAGAAGTTTATAAACTAATTACTCTATAAAGTCAAAGTTAAAAACACCATCTGTAAATGAAAAGAAAACAGCAAATATAACTGTCCTATATTTGACCAGTTCAGCTTTAGAATAGCCATATGTGTCAAGGCAACCTGTGCACATGAGCGTCAAGCTGAACAACATGAGCTACTTTGAGAGATCCAGATTGAGTTAATGTGATTTACAGATGTACTTTAAATCTTTTATCAATAATTGGCAACTCCAACACTTACGACTCCATTCCCATAAGTAACATGGTTAATTGCATATATGTCAGTAACAACCTCAAACATTTAAACAAGATTGAAAGAGGGTGGTGTGTGTATGGAATGAGCTGCCAGAGGAAGTGGTGGAGGCTGGTACAGTTATAGCATTTAAAAGGCATCTGGATGGGTATATGAATGGGAAGGGTTTGGAGGGATATGGGCCGGGTGCTGGCAGGTGGGACTGGATTGGGTTGGGATATCTGGTCGGCATGGACGGGTTGGACTGAAGGGTCTGTTTCTGTGCTGTACATCTCTGTGACTCTAAGAATCAACCTGAATTTGTGAGAGAGAGAAAAGAAATAAACCTGAGTCTATCAGGTTTCTAAAAAAAACACAGCTACAGCAGATGATGACTCGGAAGGGTGATTATGAAGATATTTGAAGGCACTGGTGAAAAGGAAAGGGTCACAGGGGTACAGATGCACAGCACGGAAACAGACCCTTTAGTCCAAATCATCCACGCCAACCAGATATCCTAAATTAATCTAGTTCCATCTGCCAGTATTTGACCTATATCCCTCTAAACGCTTCCTATTCATGACCCCTCCAGATGCCTTTTAAATGCTGTAATTGTACCAGTCTCCGCCACTTCCTCTGGCAGCTCACTCCATACACGCACCACCTTTCCGTGTAAAAGATGCCCCTCAGGTCTGTTTTAAATCTTTCCCCTCTCACCTTAAACCTATGCTCTCTCCGTTTGGACTCCCTATCCTGGGGAAAAGATCTTGTCAACTTAACCTATCTATGTCCCTCATGATTTTATAAACCTCTATAAGATCATCCCTCAGCCTCCAATGCTCCAGGGAAAATAGCCTCAGTCTATTCAGCCTCTCCTTATAGCTTAAACCCTGCAACAATATCTTTGTTGGTAGGAAAGAAGGATGAAATTGGCTTTGAGGTCACAGCTGACATACAATGATGTGAAATAGATGGATGCGACAGTTCCCAGAGAAAATACATTGACACCAACATTTGTATCAGCAAATGGATAAGGAATAACACCCCAACCACAAACTCAGACTTGATCCTGGATCATAAGGTTACACTTGCTAAGGGTGGCCCAGTGGTTAGCACTGCTGCCTCACAGCACCAGGTTCAATTTGTTTGCACATTCTCCCAGTGTCTGCGTGGGTTTCCTCTGGGTGCTCCAGTTTCCTCCCACAGTCCAAACACGTGCTGGTTAGGCGAATTGGCCATGCTAAATTGCCCGTAGTGTTAGGTAAAGGGGTAAATGTAGGGGAATGGGTCTGGGTGGGTTGCTCTTCAGAGGGTCAGTGTGGACTTGTTGGGCCGAAGGGCCTGTTTCCACACTAAGTAATCTAATCTAAGTGCAGCCTCAGGTGACTGTCTGTGTGGAGTTTGCACATTCTCCCCGTGTCTGCGTGGGTTTCCTCCGGGTGCTCCGGGTTGACTATTCTAAAGTTGAACTGGTCAAATATAGGACAGTTATACTTGCCGTTTTTGTTTTATATACAGGTGATGTTTTCAACTTTGAGTTTATAGAGTAACCAATTTATAAACTTCTGATTGTTTTATTTTATAATGTTGCTGTGAAAGGGCCTTTTTCCGTGACTCTTAACTAGAACATTAAACACCATGTACGTAAGTTATCTAGTTCCCAGCAATGTTGATAGATAACATCAGTCGAAAGACGTGCAGGCTAGGGTGGATTAGCCATGGGAAATACAGGGTTACAGGGACAAGGTGGGTGAGTGAGTCTGGGTGGGATGGTCTTTGGAGGGTCAGTGTAGACCCAATGGGCTGAGTGGCCGGCTTCCACACTGTAGGGATTCAATGCTAATTGGCAATAATGCCCAACATGACCGTGACCGGTCCCCTGACTCCCAAAGGTTCAGACTGATCACAATTCACACACAAAAAAAATAGAAATTGCTGGAAAGGGTCTGACAATGTGGAGCTTCCCCGAGGGTGGGGTGAAGGTTGAGGATGAGTGTTGGGGCGAAGGTGGG